>NW_019237393.1:358587-371479 GCF_002742605.1 Olea europaea var. sylvestris | reverse complement strand
GTAATGGTGAAATACTATAAATGAACAATCTTTTTATATTATATTTGATATGTAAAAAGTAATTGTTAATACATAAATCTAAACAGCCATTAAAATTTTCATATACATGAATATGAATGAATTCATCTATAATAACTCTAGATTCATATAATTCAAAATTCATTAAGTGAAAATTCATTGAGTCTAGATTAATGTGAATGTTAATTAATTGAGAATTAATAACACATTCTGACAACCGGACTCCGACCTAATAAAAACAGTTCGCTAAACCTACCTCAGGCAGATTTGAGTTCGGTCACTGCTCCTAGCTCAGACAATCCCCCCCATTATCTCAAAAAAATATCATGATTACCTATTACATCACCTTATCAATCATACACACTTGCCACAAGTGACATCATCACCACCCAAAACCGCCAATCCTAAGTCCTAAATCTGAAGCCCCTTGCAGGTCATCATTACCTAGGGAAAACATTGACACATGGCCACCAGCCTCGTCAACCAATTACAGGAGAATTTGGCGACCTGAGTTCCGAGCTCAGTACTGTAGCTGATTTGACTGATTTGATGTAATTTCGGCTGAAACTATGTATAAATAGTTGAATATGACTCTTGTAAAAGGTAGGTGAATGAACATAACAACTCATGACACAATTACACTTTCTCAACATATTTTGTGGTCTTTTTCAACAATGAATTCCTCGTTTTCTTAAAGTTGGCTTAAAATTAGCATTGCTAATTTTGACGTCAACAGTTTGGCGCTAGAAGGAGGGGCTCAATTGTGAAAAATAGTCTCATTCTCTCCACAAAATTCGAGAGCCATGAGCCATAGCTCAAGTTCCAGAAACCCATCTCACACCCACCCTCATGAAACGAATACTCCACCAAGTTCTCTACGACGACAAAACCCTCAGATGACCGCCATAAGGGAAGCCCTGGAAAAACTGACAAATACAGTGGGACGACTGGAACGGAGTCAAGCCCACTTATCCCCACCAAATACTGAGGTGGAATCCCCTGCAAGGACAAAGGTAAGGCGTCCCCCCACTTGAAGGACTCTCCACTTTTCAAGATGAGAATCCTCAAGAAGTCGAACCGATGAGGTCAAAAGTAAGGAACCCGGGGCGAGGAGGACTGGTAGTGTGTTCGACAGATTGGGGACCCAGCATTCACTAACCCCTACGCGAGGACAAACCGACCTCAAACGCCCATTGGAACAAACAGAACTCGAGCTAAGTGCGCAGAAAAGACGCATCACTGACCTGGAGGCTAAAAACAAAGGTGACACTAAATCAAACCAAACAACATTCTCCCTTCACTAAGGATGTCCCGATTGAACCATTACCTGAAAATTGAAAATTCCCCCGATGGCCGCATACGAAGGGGATGGTGATCCCCTCAGCCACCTTGAAAAATACACCTCGTGGATGGAACTATGGGGGGCAAGCAACGCAATTATGTGTCGGGTATTCCCCCTGACTCTGGGAGACAAAGCTCAGAGATGGTTTAGGAGACTGTACCAGAGATCGAAAAAAAAATTGGAATGATCTGGCCACGACATTCTTGGCCTAGGTCATGGGCTCCAAGGCCCGAACCATGCCCAAAGAATGCCTAGTAAGCATCAAACAGGGAAAAAGTAAAACCCTCAAAAGCTATCTGAGCAGATTCAACAAGCAATCCGTGGAAGTGGAAAAAATATCTGACGATGCAGCACTCATGGCCGTATTAGCAGGACTTAGGCCCAGAACAAGATACTGTACTCACGAACTTTGAGGCAGTTAGAAATATCAGAATGCTATCTCCAACCGTACTCAAGGAAACCACAAGGATTCTCTGGGGATCCTATCAAAGTTCGAGGTCACATCATCCTTGTTGTAGAGCTAGGCGAAGCTCTTCGCCAAAGAAGGATCCTAGCAGATTTCGTGGTGGTCGATTTGCCATCCAATTATAACGCAATATTGGGACGACCCATTTTCTACGAGCTAAAAGCTGCTACATCAATTTATCATTATTGCATGAAATTTCCCACTCCTTACGGGAAAACGATTATCCGAGGAGATCAAGCTAGAGCAAGGGCCAGTAATATCGACCTGCCAAAGCCACAAGTCAACATGCTAAGGGGCAGGGCAAACACGCAAGCTGGACTGAAGAGACCTATCGTTGTGGATCTCTCTGAGATCAGTATAACTGAAAAGTACCTCAAGAAGCCACAGATAAGCAATTGCCCTTTGACAAAAAAGAGGTGAACCCATATCCTTACCCCGTAGTTCTGGTAATCTCGTTACCTGTAGCCGGGGTAACCATCCCCAAAGTCTTGGTGGATACAGGGAGTGCTCTAAACATCATATTCAGCAACACCCTCAAATTGATGGGTATCCATGCTAACTTCATTCAACCATACCCAAATATGGTCCTTGGATTAAGCGGAGCCCTGACTTTGGCCAAAGGATCGATCAAACTCAAAGTCGGGTCAGGATTAGCACCCGGACAGGTGAAGACAAACTCCGAGTTCGTAGTATTTGACGCTCCATAGTCTTATGATGTTGTAATGGGACATCTCCTACTATTCAGCCTGAGAGCAGCAGTGTCCCTGTATCACTATTCAATCAAATTTCCCATACTCCACGGTGTGGGTAAAGTCAAAGGAAACAAGGAGCTCGGCAAAAGATGTCAATGGAAACCCTACACCAGCCATCAACGCACCCCCTCGGGAATACATATGGCAAATATATGGGAATTCGAGCTAATTCCACTAGACCTGCGGACCGAGATCGAAGGTGGAGTACCCGTCGAAGAACTAGAAGGAGTTCAAGTTTGTGCCGACGACCCATTAAAAGAACTCAAAGTCGGGCGCGAGCTGCAGCCCTCCACCCGAAGCGAAATTGTGGCCTTCATTAGACAAAACCTTGCCTAGAATCACAGGGACATTAGAGGAATAGATCCCAATGTCGCTTGTCACAAATTACAGGTGGATCCCTCAGTTCGGCCGAAGCAGTAAAAACGACGACCTCTGAACCCTGAAAGAAATGAAGCACTCAACAAGGAGGTGCAAAAATTGTTGCACAATGGTTTCCTCCATGAGGCAAAATATTCGAAGTGGGTCGCAAATTCGGTCCTTGTGAAAAACACAATGGAGGTTGGAGGGTATGCATAGACTTCACCGATCTCAATAAAGCATGCCCAAAAGATAGTTTTCCTTTACCAAGAATAGATCAAATGGTGGACGCCACTGTCGGACAGGAACTACTCGACTTCATGGACGCGCACTTCGGATATAACCAGATACTGATGTATGGTCCAGATCAAGAACATACCTCGTTTATAACTAACCGAGGTCTTTACTGCTACATAGTAATGCCATTTGTCTCAAAAATGTTGGTGCCACCTATCAACGACTTGTGAATTCCATGTTTTCCCAACAGATCGAAAAAACAATAGAAATGTATGTTGATGATATGCTGGTCAAAAGCGTCAAGGCCAAAGACCACTGTCGGCACCTAGCCGAGATGTTCGATATTCTGAGAAAGTATGGAATGAAGTTAAACCCTAGGAAATGTGCTTTCGAGGTCAGCTCTGGAAGGTTCCTATGTTATATTGTAAATAATCGAGGCAAATCCTGAAAAAATACAAGCTGTTATCCAAATAAAGCCTCCAACCAAACCCAGAGAGGTACAAAGTTTAACCGGAAGGATTGTCACCCTCAGCCGGTTCGTCTCTAAGTCTACAGACCGATGCAAATCCTTCTTTGACACGTTACGAGGAGGAACGAGTTAAAGAAACAACTGGCTCAGCCTCCGTTGCTTTCAAAACCTAAGGCAGGCGAGGTCCTCAAGCTATATTTATCTATTTCAGAACATACCATTAGTGCAGTTTTGACCTGAGAAGAGAACGGCGTTCAATACCCAGTCTATTACATAAGCAAAGCGCCTCACGAAGTCGAGCTCAGATACTCACTTGTAGAAAAGCTGGAATTCACCCTGCTGATGGCAGCGCGAAAACTGAGGCCATATTTCTTGGAACACCCCATTGAAGTCTCACCAATTCTCCATTGAGACAAACATTGCAAAGACCCGACACTTCAGGTTGGATAGTAAAGTGGGCAGTTGAGCTCGGACAATTCGACATCAAATACCCTCCATCAAGGGCCAAGCACTCGTCGACTTCGTCTCTGAGTTCTGCAACACTCCAATCAAGGAACTACCGAAAGATATCCCATGGGAACTTTATGTCGATGGTTCATCCACCAGAGAACGATATGGGCTGGCGTAGTATTAATCAGCCCTGAACATCGCATATTCTACGAAGCCTTGCCATTTGATTTTAAAGCTTCAAACAATGAGACCGAGTACAAAGCTCTCATTGCCGGAGTAAGGATGGCCTCAGGGTTGGGGATCTCTGACCTAATCATACATAGCGACTCCCAACTAGTCGTGAATCAGGTCAACGGTGTATATCTGGCGAAAGAAGAAAGAATGTACAATTACCTACGAATTGTAAGGAAAGAACTTGGATGGTTCAACACCGCCCAAGTCAAACAGATTCTCCGATCTTAAAATGACCACGCCAACGTACTGGCCTGCCTAGCCACCGGTGAGGGAATCGAAGAATTCGATAGCATCCCCGTGGGAAGAATATCCTTACCGTCCATCGAGCTGGCCAAAGTGGTCCTTATGATAATAAACCCCAAACCAACTAGGTAGGACGAGATCATCGCCTACCTAAGGACCAGGAAATGTCCCAAAAACTTTGCAGTGGCTAGAAAGCTCCGAATCAAGTCGGCCATGTACATTCATTGACAATGTACTATACAAACGGGGATATCCTACGCCCTTATTAAGATGTTTGAACGAAGAAAAAGCTCAGCACGCCCTGCAAGACGTTCACGAAGAAATATGTGGAAACCATTTCTGTGGGCTTTCCCTAACCCACAAGATCATACGATAAGGATACTTTTGGCCTACAATAAGACGTGATTCCCTTGAACTTGTCAAAAGATACGAAAAGTGCCATCGCCTTGCCCCCATCATAAATACTCCACCGCGTGAACTAAACTGGGTAATAGCACCTTAGCCCTTTGCAAAATGGGGGGTCAGCCTAATTGGACCTATACCCATTGGAAAAGGAGGTGTAAAATTCGCCATCGTCGCAGTATATTACTTCACTAAATGGGCCGAGGCAGAGCCACTTGCCAAGATCATTGAACAAAAAACAACGGATTTTTTGTGGAAATCAATCATCTGTAGGTTCGGCATACCTCACTCTATCGTTACGGACAATAGAAAATAGTTCAACAACGCACGACTTTCAGATTTCTGTAAAGAGTTTGGCATCAAGAAACATTTTTCAACGCCGAACCATTCGCAGGCAAACAACCAAGTCGAAGTCATTAACAAAATTATTAAGCACACATTGAAAGCAAAACTTGACTTGTTTAAAGGAGAATGGGCCGAAGAACTCCCCAGTGTGCTATGGTCATACCGCACCACTGCAAGGACTAGCACGAGAGAAACCCCATTCTAAAAAGCCCTACTCCTTATGCAGGCCGATCTAAGGTCGTATGTGCTACAACACATAGTGGAAATTCCTCCTAAGGAATTCTAAAAAGCCATGCTCCTTACGCAGGCCAATCTAAGGTCGTATGTGCTACGACACTTAGTGAAAATTCCTCCTAAGGAATTCTTCAAAGTCCTGCTCCTTACGCAGGCCGAGCTAAGGTTGTAACTGCTGCAACATTTAGATGAAATTCCTCCTAAGGAATCCTACAAAGCCCTGCTCCTTACGCAGGTCGATCTATGGTCATATGTGCTGCGAAACTTAGTGAAAATTCCTTCTAAGGAATTCTAAAAAGCCCTGCTCCTTACGCAGGCCGATCTAAGGTCGTATGTGCAGCGACACTTAGTGGAAATTCCTCCTAAGGAATTCTAAAAAGCCCTGCTCCTTATGCAGGCCAATCTAAGGTCGTATGTGCTACGATACTTAGTGAAAATTCCTCCTAAGGAATTCTAAAAAGCCTTGCTCCTTACGCAGGCCGATCGAAGGTCGTATGTACTGCAACACTTAGTAGAAATTTCTCCTAAGGAGTTCTAAAGAGCCCTTCTCCTTACGCAGGCCAATCTAAGGTCGTATGTACTACGACACTTAGTTCAAATTCCTCCTAAGGAATTCAACAAAGCCCTACTCTTTACGCAGGTTGAGCTAAGGTTGTAAGTACTGCAACACTTAGACGAAATTCCTCCTAAGGAATTCAAAAAAGCCCTGCTCCTTACGCAAGCCGAGCTAAGGTTGTATGTTTTACGACACTTAGTGAAAATTCCTCCCAAGGAATTCTGTAAACCCGACCCCATGCATAGGCTGACCTAAGGTCATAAGTGCTACGACATAAACAAGATTCATCATAGTGCAACTAAAAATACAAAAGTACTTGCTTTCATAAAAATACCATATCAGATAAAACATTCATAGTTAAAAATACGAAAACTGTCATTACAAAACATTCATAGTTAAAATATGAAACTCGTCATTAAAACACATCTAAGGCAGGTGGGGATCTTGAGGAACAGGGGTCTTCTCCGGAGCTGCCTCTTCTACTGAAGACATCTGAACTCCCGCCACCTCCGATAACTTCCGCAGCTCCTCCTTCTACCCCTCCAGCGCTTCATCCAGAAAGGCCGCGTCAAAGTCAGGCCTCTCCTTCCTGATGTGCCCCACTAATTCCTCAAGTGCTACCACATAGACGTCCTGGGCTAAGATATCAAACTCAGGGAACTCCTTCCAAGTCTCCACCACTCTGACAGCCTTAGCTTCAGCCTCAACCTCAGCCTCTTCAGCCCTCCTGGTGGCCTCCTTCGCCCTTTCATTGGCCTCCTGCACTTTTTGGATGGCCTCCTTGACCTTAACTTGTTCCTCCTCAACCCGATCTCTGGCTTCTTCCTCTAAGGCCCTCAAGGCCCTGATCTCTCCCATAAGTTTTTCGTCAACGTTGATCCTAGAGTTCAACTCGACCCTCATCTGATTAAGCTTCTCTTCATACTCCTTCTCCTTCAGAGCAAATTAGGTCTTTTCAGCCTCCATGCTGTTATAAAGGCTAAAGGCTTGGTCCTTTGCCTCTATAAGCTTGTCTAGCTCAGACTTCACCTGTTTTTCAAACATCAAAAATCACCAAGTCAATAAAAAAGTTGCTCAAAGAACTAAAAACAACATGAAACAGGAAGAATACCTTGTCTGCCATTGCCATCATGTATAAAATTGATCGGTGACGATGGAGCTGAGCAGTGACCAAGGCGCCTCACCGATGGGTATCTCATTTAGATAACCCTACTCTCTCTCACCCCAGCTCCGGGTAAGCAGATTTGCTGACTCTCTCAATGGTAAAGTGAGCGCGGCAATCACCTCCCTGGAAGGAGAAGGAGCTCGGAGATAATCAAGAAATATTTCTGGTCGATGGCCCACCAAACTCCCCAAGCTCGATCTCTATAAATCTGGGCACCTCTCCTGCGACCTCACAGAGCTAGTCCCAACGGCGGAGGGTGCAACTGGGGATGGTAAAGTAGGGGATGGCAGAGTAGGAGACGAGCTTGATAAAGGTACAGCCTCAGGAATTCTCGGTGCTGCCGGGGGCGCAGATCGATTCCTCTTCAGTGAAACCTCCTCCTCCACCTCTTCCAAACGGCTCTCTGGCTGTTCTGGGACATCCCTCTTTTTTCCTTTGGCTGCAGCCACTGCCTTATAGACCCGCATCTCGTCTTGATGAGCTGAAAAAATAGTGAAACGGTCAATGAATAATAATAATAATAATAATATACGCACACACACAACAACAACAACCATGAATGAGGGTCAAAATATTACCTTAGCTGGTAGGAGCCAAACTGGAAGCTCGCATTTGCACCAAGTCGGCCAGAAATAAGTTTGAATTTGAGATCACAAACTTACAGGACCTCTGCCTTTTGGGTAATGACCTTATTACCTCGACT
This sequence comes from Olea europaea var. sylvestris, assembly GCF_002742605.1. Lineage (NCBI taxonomy): Eukaryota > Viridiplantae > Streptophyta > Magnoliopsida > Lamiales > Oleaceae > Olea > Olea europaea. Next base: position 363,506 of record NW_019237393.1, on the reverse strand, counting down.
CGTCTCTGCGTATCCTTGGTTAACGTCTCCTTCTTGTAATCTTCACAAAGGAGAAATACCGAGGTCAGTACTTCATTAGCATACGCCTTGCTAAAGACTAAAGCACATAACACTTACATAAAGGATGATAGAGCCTGGGGACCATGTCCTCTCTATTCACTTCGGAACGATGGAACTGCCACTCCCCCGACACATAAAAGAACTCTTCCGTCCATTTTTTGATCGAAGAAGGAGTGTTTAGCACCGACGACCCCCCGTCATCGGCCTAACACTGGTGTACCACCAGCCAAAATTTTTTCCATCCTCTTTAAACGTAAACAGAGAGTTGAATTGTTGGACACTCAACTCGGGATTCCCCATTTGGTCCCACAGAATGAGGGCGGCGATTAAGGTTCACCACCTGTTAGGGCATAGCTACGTGGGAGCTATGCCCTAGGAAGGAAGGAATTTACGAATTACCCTAGGAAATGGAAGTCTAAGGCTGGCCTGAAGTATGGCTGAGTTCAGAGCTACGCATCGCTCAGGAAGAGTGTCAGCCCAATCAGATGGTTCTGGTATTATCATCACTACCGAACTCGGGATAGCGTATTTAGCTCGTCTGCTGGCTAACATATCCCATGTTACAATCGACCTGTAAAAGCTTGCCCCCTACTCCCCAGAATTACTCTCCTCAACATCTTTAATGAATCCATCCTCTCCCTTGGAGCCCTCAAATCCAGAGTCCATGACAGGACGCCCTAAATCGATTGGGTTAATTTTGGAAATAGGAACAGGGATGAAAACTTCCTTACAACTAAAGGACAAGCTCGTCGAAGGGGGAACTGACTCTTCCTACTGGTTTCCCCAGGAGTGAACTCTAGACTCTTCCGAACTCATGTAAAAACTAGGAAATAAAGCGCAAACTGAAAGGATGAAGAAAAAAGAACAGAAGAATACCTAGGAAATGAATAGGGAAAACAACCTCACTCGAAAATGGAAAAACGAACTCAGGAGATTGCCCGAAGATTTGGAGAGAATAACCAGTGAAATAGAAGGCAAAATGACAGGCCAAAAGTAATTTAAAGAAAGAGAAGCTGAAAAGACATGATCTGAACCATCATTCCAAAGATGGAGGAAGATCAACGGTCCGAAAGCCTAAAGGACCAAAACGACGTAGTTTCACAACAAACTTGTTGAAGAAGCAATTAACAATGCCGTATAGCTCATCCCCATCAAAAAGGTGACACTTGGCACGGCAATAAATACACTTCTTGAAGAAAGCGTCAAATGAGGTCAGCTCCCCCTACGGCAAAATTGACCTGGGGGATAACTGTTGACAACCAAACTCCGACCTAATAAAAATAGTTCCCTAACCCCACCTCAGGCAGATGTGAGTTCAGTCACTGCTCCCAGCTCGGACAGTCCTTCCGTTATCTCAAAAAAAAAATCATGATTTCCCCCTGTCACATCACCCTATCAATCATACACACTTACCACAAGTGACATCATCACCGCCCAAAACCACGAATCCGAAGTCCTAAATCTAAAGCCCCTTGCAGGTCATCATTACCTGGGGAAAACATTGACACATGGCCATCGGCCTCGTCAACCAATCACCAGAGAATTCGGTGACCCGAGTTCCAAGCTTGGTACTGTAGCTAATTTGACTGATTTGATATAATTTCAGCTGAAACTATGTATAAATAGTTGAATAGGACTCTTGTAAAAGGCAGGTGAATGAACATAACAACTCATGACACAATTACACTTTCTCAATATATTTTGTGGTCTTTTTCAACAATGAATTCCTTTTTTTCTTAAAGTTGGCTTAAGATTAGCCTTGCTAATTTTGACGTCAACAACACAAATTTGATAAATGACAATATTTTTGTAATATTTATTAGGTATCATTGATATAATTGAATTATAAGAGGATTAAAATCGTATTTTATAGATTATATATTTGTTTATCATAAAACTAAGGGTGCATTTGATTGTCAATATTTTTCATGAAAAATGTATTTTCCACCCAAATTCTTACTTTTGTGCTGTTTGATTGATATTTTTTCATGAAAAATATTTTCTTACTTTTGGTCCCATAACATTATTTTCCTCAAAATCAAGGAAAATATTTTGGGAGTAGTATTTTATTTTTCAGGAAATTTACTCTCACTTTCTTTCTCTCATCTATCTACTAATAAAAAATGGATAAGTATTCTTTGTTAAAAAATTAAATCAATCAAACAATTAAATTAATAATTTCAATGCAAATAACGGTTTACTTGATAGCCAATATTTTTCATGAAAAATATGTTTTTTTCATCCAAATACATACTTTTGTGCTATTTGATTGCCATTTTTTCTATGGAATACATTTTCCTACTTTTGGACACGTGACCATATTTTTCTCAAAATCAAGGAAAATATTTTCTTTAGGGAGAGCTGAATTTTATTTTCAACGGAATTCACTCTCTCTTTCTCTCTCTCATCCATCCACTCTCTCACATTTATCGACCAATAAAAAATGGACAAATATAATATTTTCTAAGTTGAGGAAGAAAATAAATTATAGGTAATTCAATTGCCTAAGACTTATTTGCATGAAAATTGTCAATTAAATATATTTCATTGATTTAATTTTCAATTTAGAAAATATTATATTTGTCCATTTTTTATTGTTAGGTAGATAGGAGAGAGTGGAATGATGAGAGAGAGAGAAAGAGAGAGTGAATTCCGTTGAAAATAAAATCCAACTCTCCATCAAAAATATATTTTCCTTAATTATGAGGAAAATATGATCACATGATCAAAAGTAGGAAAATATTTTTTATGAAAAATATGACAATCAAATAGCACAAAAGTAAAAAATTGGATGAAAAACACATTTTTTTATATAAAAATAGGGTACGGCTATTTACATCCATGATTTTTACATGTTCATCCCACTCTATATACATCCCTATGAAAATATTAGAATTTTAAAAAAATACTATTGTCATCCACGTCATATTCCAATATTACCCTCATTGAATTCATTCATTTAAAAACAATATATCCACACCAATTTAATATATTCATCACACTTTAAATACATCCCTAATGCAATTACAATTTTTTTTTTTTTTTAAAAAGCACTATATTCATTCTTATTAGTACCAACCTTCTTACAATTCAATAATTAATTCTATAAGCAAAATATTATATGCAAAATAAAATTAAATGCCCCGTGGGTTTGTTATTTTCCACATGAATTGGTCCATTATATTGATTGACAAATATTATTTTTATATTCAATAAAAATCAACTTTTTGAACTTACGCATAATTTTGAAATAAAATAAATTTATGTATGAATTTATAATAAAGGATAAAGTTCATAAAATTTAATTTATGATTAATTGATCGCTGATAAGGTTATAAATGTTAAATTTAGCAGAGAATTATAAAAAAGAAAAATTTATCAAAACCCAGAATCGTCGGCTATGCTTGTTTGTGAAAGTAAGCCCAAGCAAGATGAAAAAGATGGAAAAAAATGGGAACCCATTTTGCAGAAACTTTTTCATAGCTTTTATTCTTCACATATTTTTTTTATTTCTTTTCTTTTCTGCACAATTGAAGATTAAAATTACTGGTATATTATCAATGTTCTATATACCAGAATTCATCAACTGTGTATGCCTGTATTTGTAATTTGCTGTATGTATTCTATTATAAGGATGAAAGAGGTGGACATGGGCGTGAACGTGAACGGATGAGGCCTGTGAGGGTGGCGGTGAGATGGGTAGTATAAGGAAAGAATTTTAGTTAAACACAAACTCTACAAGAATATAAAAAGGTTTAAAAGACTTTAATAAAAATAGATTTAAGTAGATGAATTTAGAATGATATAAGTTTATTTAATTTTATATATGACTATTTAAGTAAATTTACATAAGATTAAGCCCCTGTTTGATCTCCATTACGTAGAAAAATTAATAGGGAGAATAATGTTTTTTTGAAAAATAAGTAGTTGAAAAAGAATGAAAAATTTTTGATTTACGTGTAATATTATTTTATGGAAGATTGTGAAATTAAAAATAATAAAGAAAAAATGAAATATAATAGAATTTAATTTAATGGGGCTCAAATAGAGGCTAAAATATAACATAATTATTCTTTTTAAAAGTGAATGTACATATAAAAATTGTGAATATAAATAACGGTATCCAACAAATATTGATAATCAAATAGCTCAATTAAATTGTCTAAAATTTATTTCCATACCATCCAAATTTCATCCTTGGAATAAAACGCAACCTAAAAAGTCGAGGAAATACACGAAAATGGCTCTTCCACTATAGCAAAATTTGACATTGGCCTTTGACCCATTAAATGAATTAAAAAAAAAAACAAAGTAAGTTAAAAAAAAAAAAAACTTCACAGTAAAATGCCATTTTACCCTCAAAATGTTTGAAAATCTCAACCGACCGACCGACGATCGACACTGACATCCACCACCGGCAACGACCATCATCTACACCAGAAATAAAATAACCGGTTAGTTTTCATCACTTTTCTCCAATTAATGCAGTTCATGTGCAAGTTTATAGCATTTTCCTTATTATTCGGTTTAATTAGATCCCATGCACGAGTATTTAGATTGTGGACATGTGGGAGTGTGAAAAATGTGGATTATTTGGTTTTTTTGGAGCTTAGTGGCCGGGAATGGCGATTTCCGGCCACGGTCGGTGTAACAGTCGGGTACTGTTAACAGTTGGGTAAACCGACTGTTACACGTCTGGGCCGACTGGACGTGTGGCCGACTGTTAACAGTCTGGGTTAGTTGGGCCGACTGTTAACGGCCCAGACTATATTTAATTTTTAAATTTTTTATTTGATTAAATAGTAATTATGTTATTTATTTATTTAATTTTTTATCATTGTCAATATAATATAATAATT
>NW_019237393.1:345657-350401 GCF_002742605.1 Olea europaea var. sylvestris | reverse complement strand
GATAAGGACAATGATTGTTTTAAATTGTTCGTAAGAAATTTGGATTTTGGTTCGCTATGTAGCAAGCCCCAAGCTGACAGGGTTTCTAACATAGCTTGGGCAAAAGATGGACAGGCATTACTCTATGTAGTTACAGATGACAATAAGAGGCCTTTTAGGTTGATATTGCTGGTTTTGCTGAAATAACTGTATTTTATTATGGTCCCATTTGTTTCCCATTCTTTGACCAAAAAAATGAAAAATATGACCGTTATTCATCAAATTAAGCCACTATATTTGACTTTCTCTCTCTTGTGTGGTCCCATAACGACTGTATTTTTCATTCTCATTTTTATAAGAATGGGAATCAAACAAGGGCTATTGGATACCTGGAGACGAAATTGATGTTTGGTTGTTTTCAGGTTATATTGTAGCATGCTTGGATCTAATGGAGAAGATGTGTTGCTTTTAGAGGAACCTCGAGAGAATATTTATCTGAGTATAAGACATACTAAAGATTTTAGGTTTTTGACTCTGAATACATTTTCAACCACATCATCCAAGGTATTTTCTATAGAAATATTTTGGATACTCTTTCATTGTTTGCTACTGAACTGTTGTTTTATATTCGTGACTCTTTTAGGTCTTTCTAATAAATTCAGCTGATCCTTTGTCTGGGATGACACTGATTTGGGAGTGTGAGGCACAAGCCCACTGCATTATTGAGCATCATCAAGGGTATCTTTACCTTTTCACAGATGCTGCAAAGCAGGGTCAGCCTGTTGACCACCATTATCTCCTACGTAGTCCTTCTGCATGTTCACACAGTCCAAGGAAGTGGGAGGTTAGCATATTTTTGCTGTTAATTAGGTATGCTGATAGGCCCCTTTCCGGAGATGCAGAGTTGAACATTGAATTGTAATTATTTGTGACCGAGAAAAGATAAAGAGGCAGAAAATTTATTTGAATGTGAAATGTATTGTTGTAGCTGATTGTACTGTTTATGCAATTACAAATAAGAGATGAAGAGATGTACAAATGTCCCAGGCACTTGAGAGGCCTGTGAACTCACCACAAAAATAACACACACACACACAATCTGGGTGAATGAGTAAAACTTCCTCCCTATTTATAGTTAGCTGGTGCCTCATTTATTCTGGAAACTTCTCCCGCTCTTACAAACTATCCAATTGATAGAATATAAAGTCAGATACAAGTTCTCAAGTAACTCCCATGCTTCATGAACTCCTTTATTTGAATTTATATCCTAACAAACTAACCGATCATGATAGGATATTAATTCAGGAAACTTATCATCCTCTAACAAATTAATCAATTGATAAATTTGACCCTCCTGCTGCATGAACATGTTTGTTTTCCCATGTGAAATAGTTGCTTGAGCTTCCCATCAGCCCCTTTTGTCTGTTCTTCCCTTTTTTCCCTTCTAGCATAAGTAAATAGGATTGGTGGCATATCATATACATGCATGTCTTAATTATAATGAATCTTATGTAGGTTTTACAGTCAACCCTCATCTTTTTACTTGATCTTTTGCAGAGTGTTTTTGTTGATGACCAAGAGTTAATTATTGAAGATGTTGATTTTTGTGACTCGTATTTGGTACTCATTGTAAGGGAAGGTAGAAAATACAGGCTTTGTTCGGTTTCTTTACCTTTATCCACTGCCAAGGTAATTTTATTTTTTGACTTATTAAAATCATTGCAATTCCTCTATTTGTGTTATTGGCCGTTACTACTTTATCTTGTGTCCATTCATGTTGTTCTTACTAGATATTTAATACTTTTCATATTTACTACTGTTTCTCTGCCATATAATTGACTGTTCAGTTATCTATAGAAAATCCTTCATGTAGGATAATTATGGATATCATTTACAAAAAAAATTGATGCAAGTCTGTACTTGTACAGTCTGGCATTATGTTTTTCACATGCAGTCGCTCTTTATAATTGTCCTAATATAATATGACTTAATTTGCTTTCTTTTGTTGACTTGGCAGGCATCACTTCATCTCAAAGAGCTCAATCCTCAGTTTTTGCCCATTCCAGATCATGTTTCTCAAATATTGCCTGGGCCAAACTACGACTACTATTCTTCAATCATGCGCTTTATGATAACATCACCTTTGGTATGTAAATCATATATTACTTTTCTTTTCTGCTCCTGTTTGGCAATCTTCTGCTATAATCAATACAATTTTATTGAAGAAAGGTTTAGTATGTTTTACCTTAGTCGACTTGTTATCTTAGTTGACAATGTCATCATGTAGATCAAGTTTACTCGAAAGAAGCTAAGAAAATACTGAAAACAGTTCGGGGCTTTTTTCTAATGGGGAAGCTTGATAGTTTTGTTGAGCAGCTTTAGAAAAAGATGACCCCCTTAACAACTTTTCTAATGTATTGAGTTTCCTAAATTAACAAATTAATATTTTTTATTCTGTATTGAAGTTTGCATGTGTAGGTATGGATATCATAATTATAGGTAAAAGTAGCATAAACTTGGCATTCGTTGGTGCATAGTTTACACAACTAAATTTCTACACAATGAACTTCTCTTCTATTGGAATTGTGAAGTAAAGCAATGAGTTACGGGGGATCAGTTTTATCAGAATATGGCACTTTACGTATTCTCTCCTTGGCTGGTGACATCTTTTCCATATCTCTAGTTCAAGTGCTGGTTATTTGTAGACTCTCTGTAGTTAGTCTTACAAACTTCACTGCATCCATGAGGGTGACTATGCATTTATAACTTAGACCAACAATGTGGTAGATATAAGATAATATCTTTCATATGTATTGTATATGATCACCATGGATTAGTGTGCAATGTCCGGCTGATAAATTACGTTGTTTAAGGTATCAATGATTTGGGTGTTCTTTCATTGCTCTCTGTTAATAAATTTGCTAAATTTTTCATTTATTTTCCACAGATGCCAGATGCAATAGTTGATTATTATATATCAAATGGCAAATGGAATATTATTCAGCAACAGAATCTGCTCCACGAAAGAACAAGAGTTCTATATGGTTCAGCATCTTCTGTTAATGTCTTCAAAGACTTCTCTAGCTGCAATGCTGGAGAAGATCACTCGTGGAATGATCTCTCCGAGTATTATGCTTGTGAATATTATGATGTCTCTTCACATGATGGGGTTTTGGTTCCTTTGACCATAATATATTCTCATCATAGGAAGAAAAGCTCCAAGAGTCCTGGATTACTTCATGGACATGGAGCTTATGGTGAGATACTTGACAAACGTTGGCGCAGCGAACTGAAAAGCCTTCTTGATCGTGGTTGGGTCATTGCATTTGCTGACGTTAGGTTGTTATGGATCAGTTTATAATTTGAAGTGTTATATTTAACCTTTGCGACTCAGAAATCTTATTTTATCTATGCATTCATGAACTCTTAGTTGATTTTTTCTTAGCAAGACTTTCTCTCTATGTTTCAATTACTTGATATTTGTAAGGGTATCTTTGTTATAGCATTTTCTAATTTATGCATACCCGAAGAGAACTTGTTATTTTTCTATATAAGTGATTTAGGGAACTACTTAGCGCTTTTACCTATGATTCTCTTTATGGTTCTAATTTCCAGAGGTGGAGGTGGTGGGGGTAGAAAATGGCATCACGATGGCAGACGGACGAAGAAACTGAATTCTGTTAGAGATTATGTATCGTGTGCTAAATTTCTGGTTGAGGAGGAAATTGTGCAAGAAGGAAAACTGGCTGGATGGGGATATAGTGCTGGAGGATTGTTAGTTGCTTCTGCCATTAACTCTTGTCCAGATCTGTTTCGTGCTGCTGTTTTGCAGGCAAATTCTTCAATCGATTTACCATTTTTCTCTGTTGATGTAGTAATTTGCTCTGGCCGTATTGCTTTCATTTTAGTTGTAAACGTGCTGGAAATTTGGCAATACAAATCTTCTGTTAAGCTTTTGTTTTTAGGATGCATAAGTTGCTCATAATCCCATAATTGACTTCCTTCTGTTTCTTGTTCAGGTCCCCTTTTTGGATCCAAGTAGTACACTAGTGAATCCTATTTTACCGCTAACACCTGCCGACTATGAAGAGTTTGGGTACCCTGGGGATGCACAAGATTTTCAGGCTATACGTCAATACTCCCCCTATGATAATATTCAGAAAGACACACTGTATCCCGCTGTTCTGATAACATCATCTTTTAATACAAGGTAACTTCAACCCATTTTGTTGATTTCCTGCCCAGCCTCAAGACAATTTGTGTGTTGTTTAAATGAGAAAAATGTGGAATGTTTAGAGACAATAATCATTGAAATGTGTCACTGTTATACTCTGGGCACCTGGAGTTGTGATTTCACTCTCATTTTTAAAAAGTCATAGAACATGCATTTTCAAACATGTAGTTTTACATTTATCGGACCAAGCTTCAATATGTTCAGGTTCGGAGTCTGGGAAGCAGCAAAATGGGTTGCAAGAGTACGGGAATATTCTATATATGATCCTAGACGTCCGGTTCTGCTTAATTTGACAACAGATATAGTCGAGGAGAGCAGATACTTGCAGTGCAAGGAGTCAGCAATGGAGATGGCTTTTCTCATTAAGATGATGGATTCATAGTTACAAATACAACACATTATATGCTATTCCAGTTTCACCATGAGTATGCAAGTTGGTGGGATGTTTCATTGATGTGGAATATTTGGATCCCTCGTACTGGGGATCTGATGGGAAGAACTTTTGTTCGTTTTAATGAATTATGAATAGAG
>NW_019237393.1:340184-341284 GCF_002742605.1 Olea europaea var. sylvestris | reverse complement strand
TTAGTGATGATTTGTGTAATTTTTAAAGTTTAGCAACCCCGTGGAAAGCTTTTGTACAGTTCAATGACCATTTGTATTGTTATCTCCCTATATCTTTCATGTCAAAGTTATTAGTGAGCACTCTCTCTCTCTCTCTCTCTCTCTCTCTCTCTCTCTCTCTCTCGTATTGATAACATCCATATTAGTTCCTAATATGACCGTTTCATCCACATAGACAAACTAGTACATATGCTTGCAAAATATGTTTGTATATATGCATCTATCGCACCCATTTCTGGTGAATTCATCTCTAGTGATGACACTATCAAACTTTTCGGTGAATAAGTATCCAATAGTTAAAACCTTCCTTTTGATGCTAATCTTTGACAACAAGTCTGGCATTATATTTATATGTTGAACCGCTAGATTTCAATTTCTTCGAAAATTCATTTACTACCAATTGATTTTGTTTCAGTTAAGATGTCAACAAATTACCAAGTATTATTACTCATTACGTATTCAATCCCGCTTCCTCATAGAATAAAGCTTTTTAAACTAGACATAACCTTTTTAAACGGTTGAGACTCATTTTAAATAATAAAAAATATATGTATATATAGATCAAAGGATTTAGTAGCCTTGGCTTACACAGTAAAGTTTTTACATTTTTTCAAAAGCAATATGGTGTGTTCTCTTTTGAGTATTTACAACATCTTTTTATTGGTAAAATGTTTTCGAAGAATTCAACATCCATGAACTCAATAATTATATTGACATGAATGTCACATACAAAATTTAGAAGCATTAATGTCCATAACATATTCAATAAAAATACAATCAACAGCTTTAAGACCTAGTATTTACTTTTTTTACGAGGGAGAATAAACACTTATTGTAAGACACAATGTTTCTATATTTCATAAGGTACTGAACTCATTCAATCAGGGCATTGCATTGCACTCGAGCAAGACTACGAGTTAATTGCCTCTTATTTGTCGATGAATCAATTATCCTAGCAAGGGCTTCAGATATATAGTCTTTCTACTAGCAGCAAAACTTTGAGAAGCCATAGTTCCTTTCAGTCCTAATGTGGCAAACTCAGGAAAAAAAAAAAAAAAAAA
>NW_019237393.1:339845-340091 GCF_002742605.1 Olea europaea var. sylvestris | reverse complement strand
TCTGTTAGTGCGGAAACGAAGTGTTGAAGAAAAACTTGAATTTTTATTGATAGTTTTTGAGTTGCTACAGCACACTCAATAATTTTTTTTCTTTTTTTTCTTACAATGAGACTACAAGAATGACCTCTATTTATAGGACCACATGGATAACTCTAGAGACATTGGAATATAAATGGACACCTAATAATTCATGAATTTGCATCATGTATTTTCCTGATACATTTTCTTCAAGTGCATCATGTATTT
>NW_019237393.1:328647-331380 GCF_002742605.1 Olea europaea var. sylvestris | reverse complement strand
TAACATTTTCTCCACGACTCTTTTATCTGTAATTGTGTCACCACAGCTTTTGATTTGATTTACTGTCTCGGCTACTCGTGAAGGAAAACCACGAACCGATTCTCGTTCTTCCATTTGGAGATTATCAAAGTCTCTCCATAAGGATTGAAGTTTCAAGGCGATCGTTTTCTCCGTTCCTTGAAATTCTTGCATCAATATTTTCCAAGCATCTTTGGCTTTTTTAACACCAAAGATACGAGGGAAAATTGATTTCCCGACTCCTTGTTGAATATAGCGGAGAGCCATTGCATCTTTTCTTTTAAATTCTTTTTGCAATTTTTCGTAATCTTCATTGTCTTCGGATGGTTCTTCGTACTCCTCATCGTCAATGACATCCCAAAGATCTAAGGAGATGAAGAAAGTTTGCATTTGGATGCTCCAGTATTCATAATGCTCGCCTTCGAAGATTGGGACTTGACTGGAAGAATATGTAAACAACGAAGTTGTTTGTATGAAAGCCATGAAAAAATGCAATCACAAGTTATGGCTCTGATACCAAATTTGTTAGTGCGGAAACGAAGTGTTGAAGAAAAACTTGAATTTTTATTGATAGTTTTTGAGTTGTTACAGCACACTCAATAATGTTTTCTTCTTTTTTTTCTTACAATGAGATTACAAGAATGATCTCTATTTATAGGACCACATGGATAACTCTAGAGACATGGGAATATAAATGGACACCTAATAATTCATGAATTTGCATCATGTATTTTCCTGATACATTTTCTTCAAGTGCATGTAACCTTATTTATTTCTTAAGATTACAAATTAATGTCACATTTAACATGCTCACCATATTTGGAAGAAAACAACGGAGGACATTTGCAGTAATGAAGTAGAAATTTTAGAAAAAATTTAGGGGCTGTGTTGATGTATATTATCGATGGAGGGTCGTGCACAAAGCGAAGTTTGTTTTTGCTATTGAGATCCATACATATCGAGCATTTCCAGGTAGCATATTTTCTTTGTAAGGAGATCAGGCATCAATACAGCCCCACGATTGTCGTCGGGGGTTAAGAAATACGGGGATTTGATATCATTGATCAATTGTGAAGGCATGGAGGATGCAGAGTCAAACACGATTTCCGATGTTTGCAGAAGCTAGAAGAAGATAGAGAAGGTAGCAATAATGGAAATGCTCCGATACCACATTAAAGTTTGATACAGAGAAACACTAATTGAGCATAAAAATGAGTAGAAACAACAAACTCCATGTTACTGCATAGAGAAACTTTAAGCTATACATGGTAAATAAAGCATGAAATTTATGGTGAATCTCCACCAGCTACTACCTTGACAGAACTAACCATGAAGATGATTGAGGCCTTGAATAAAGTTTCAGCCTCGACACCAATAGCAGACATTGGTGCTGCACCTATTGGCATTAAACTGGATGGATCCAATTATACCCTATGGTCCCAAGTGGTTGAGATGTATATCGCCAAGGATAAAATGGGATATATTAATGGTGACCTTCCTCAGCCATCTGAGACGGATCCCACCTTCATGCGATCACGAACTGATAACGCAATCATCAACGGTTAACTCTATGGAGCCTCTCTTATCAGTACCTTCATTTGGTACCCAACCACCAAGCAAGTGTGGGATGCTATTGCCACAACATTCTTTGATGGAAGCGATACCTCCCAAGTCTATGAACTCCGCAGGTGGGTAAGCAGGCTTAAGCAAGCTGGTGGTTTGTTGGAAAATTTTTATAATGAATTGCAGGGCCTTTGGCGAGAAATTGATTTTTGTCGTCCAAATCCCATGGAGTGCCCAACGGATGTAAAGCACTATAATTCCATCCTTCAAGAAGACAGGGTGAATGTTTTCTTAGACGGACTTGATGACCGCCTGGACCATATTCAGAGTGGAGTATTACAAATGAAACCTTTTCCTACAGTAGAGCAAGCATATGCCCATGTCCGAAGAGAAGCAGATCGACAGGCTATGATGATAGAATCTGGAGGCATGGAGGACATATATGGAGCAGTCTTGGCATCCAAAAGCTTCAAGAATGGCTCGAGTTCAGCCTCCAATGTTGGGCCTTTGTCTTTGAATAGCAACAGGTCAAATGCTAATTCTCATCAAAAGCGAAAGATCAATACCGAGGGGACCAAATGCTCTCATTGTGGGAACACTAATCACACCCATTACACGTGCTTTAAATTAAATGAATATCCATATTGGTGGCATGATCTTCAAGCCAAGAAGAGGCGTGATGGAGCCGCTAATGATGCTAATACGGGTAATGGTTGAAGTTGCTGTAGCAGAACCGCACTTGTCCCTCATTTCGACCAAACCTCCCACCTCCACATCAGGTATGGCCCTACTCGGGTTTAATAACAGTAATGATAGAAATACATGGATTCTTGATTCCTGAGCAACTAACCATATGGGGGTATCTCTCTGGTAAAAGGGGCTAGTATTGCCAATGCCAATGGGGGTATCTCTTCGGTAAAAGGGGCTAGTATTGCCAATGCCAATGGGGGTATCTCTTCGGTAAAAGGGGCTGGCACTGTAATGTTATCACCAACTTTATCACTATCTAATACCTTACTTATGCCTTCCCTTTTTCATAAGCTGATTTCTGTCGGTCAAATTACCAAAGATCTCAATTGTATTGTATTTATTCTCCCAAAATATTGTCTTATTCAGGATATTATCTCAAAGGAGATCATTGGATGTGGTATT
>NW_019237393.1:318064-328571 GCF_002742605.1 Olea europaea var. sylvestris | reverse complement strand
GGGGGATCTATTATATGGATGATTTCAGCGTGGGTGGGTTGAGTACATCATGTTGGTCAACCGAGTGATAGCAAGGCAAAATAGATTTGGCTTCGGCACTGTCGGCTAGGTCATCCTTCGTTTGGTTATTTACAATATTTGTTTCCTAACTTATTTTCAGAATTGTCTATTTCGAATTTTACGTGTGAAACGTGTATTTTAGCTAAAAGTTATCGAGTACCCTATCCATTGCGTATGAGTAAGAGTAAAATTCCATTCGCATTAGTTTACTCTGATGTGTGGGGGCCTTTCCCAAAACCTAATATGTTTGGTTTTCGCTAGTTTGTGATTTTTGTTGATGACTATACTCGAATGACTTGACTATATTTATTGAAACGGAAAAATGAGATCTTTACCGTTTTTCAATCATTTCATGATATGATTCGAAATCGGTACTCAGCTAAGCATCAGATCCTTAGGTCTGATAATGGTGGTGCGTATGTAAATCATTAGTTTCGTGAGTAAGGTAACATAGGTAGACTGTGCTGGTTTTGGATGGACTCAAAGTGGGAGATTCGTTTGGCGTAAAATTCATCTCTACAGTAATTAGTCCAATACCTAGGTCTTTGCTCTTCTTCTACTTCATTTTAAATTTTAAAATCTCTTTTTTCTTGCATATTTCATGAAAAACGTGTGACTTCTTAGGTCTAGAAATAGTGGAAATTTCGTGGATTTTGTGCATGTTTCATCAAGTAGATTGAATGGACAATGTTCAAAAAGAAAAAAATAGTATATAATCTTGTTTATGTGCGATAACTTTTTGTAAGATTTAGAGCAGCATGTTTCTCTGTGCTGATGGACAGTGCACGTAGCACTCCGCACGGAGAGTGTATTCTGTGCAGCATGGAGCATGCACAATTTTTGGAAAAAAAAATTTTTCTTTTTTTCCAACTTTTAAATTAATTAATTTGCCGTAGTCTCGCTTTGCACGAAGAGTCCATAAAATTCAACAAAATGCAATCACTAAAAATAGAGAGTTTCTCCATCCTAGATGGAGAGAGATGATGGAGATCTCTCTTCATCCTGGATGGAGAAAATGGAGAGTTTTTGCATCCTACATCCTAGATCCCACAAAGAAAATCTAATATTTTATTTTTCATTTTTTTTCTCATTTATTTTTTTCTTTTTTTAATTTGTTTTGTTCATGTTATGAATAATTTTGTTCAATTTAAAATTCTTTTTAATTCTTTTTTCTTCATGATAAAACTTAATTTTTTCAATTTTAATTAAATAATATTTATATATTCTTTATTTAATTTTCATAACTTTCTATTGTTTAATTTGTTTTTTTTATTAAATATTTTTTTGAAAATTATTGTAAAATTTCTTTTTCCTTTATATTATAATTATTTTTCTTGATTTAAAATTCTTTTTAATTATTTTTCATTTTATGATAAAACGTAATTTTTTCAATTTTAATTAAATAATAATATTTATTTTTAATTTTAATTATTTCAATTTAATTAAAAAAACTTTATAATAATCTTTTTTTTTTTTTAACTTTTGCCTGCAATTTTTTTCTTTAATTTGTTAAATCATTTAATTTCTTTTTTTTATTATTATTGGATTGGATGAAGTGAAGTGAAGTGAAGTAGTATGTGAAAATAGAGAAATATTGTGGTGAAGATAATAGTTGCAATGAAGTAGCGCGTGAAAATTAAGAAATGATTGAAGATAACACGACACCGTTTTTGCTTCCACGATGG
This sequence comes from Olea europaea var. sylvestris, assembly GCF_002742605.1. NCBI lineage: Eukaryota > Viridiplantae > Streptophyta > Magnoliopsida > Lamiales > Oleaceae > Olea > Olea europaea. The sequence continues at coordinate 326,826 of NW_019237393.1, read as the reverse complement.
AAAAAATTTGAAACTCTTTCTAATTCTTTTCTCTTTATGATAAAACTTAATTTTTTCGATTTTAATTAAAAAATATTTATATATTCTTTATTTAATTTTCATAACTTTTTTTTATTTAATTTGTTTTGTTTTTGTTATATTTTTCGAAATTTTTTTAAAAATTTCTTTTTTCTTCATATTATAAATAATTTTTTGTTCGATTTAAAATTCTTTTTAATTAAACTTTGAAAAGTTTGAAGAGATTTTCTCCCTTTATAGTTATGCCCATATCTACATTATTTTCTAATGTTCTAATTATGTTTTTGCAATCTTATAGTCAAGCTCCAATGACAACAAAATTAGGCCCTTGGAAGAAGGTTGATACATAAAATTGCATTTAACATTTTAAGCTATAATTTAAAATTCTGCATGGTGCCTGTCAACATGGAAAATTATTTTTAATGCAATAGTGTAGATGTTGTTATGCTGTATATCTTGGTGATATTTAATTATTATAATCATAGTATGGATTAGGGGCAAAGCTTGAATGGGCTAAATCATATTTTAGGCTAAGCTAATATAGATAAAGAAATATATTCCACATAAAAAAAATTTCCACAAACCTTTATATAGGAAAATGCCTGGTATAAATATGTGCAAATTCTCAAATATTCATATGAAGAATAAAAAATATACCAAGAAAATTGACGAAAAATAAGTCAATTTCAACAAATTTATGAATACTTTTCAAATTTATAAATGAATTTTTCTAAAAATCGAAAATCGCGGTTAACCGAACCGAACAGGGTGAAAAAAATCAAATCATGGTGCAATAGGGCAGATATGGTATTTGACTTTAATGAACCGATTCAGGGGCGGTGCAGGTATGGTATTTATGCAATCACATTGAACCGAACCGATTATCTGTTAAATTTATTTTTTCCCATCTAAATAGTAATCCAATGCAAAACATGTATAGAAAAATATCTAATTTTGCAAACTCTACATGGGCCATTTTTCTTTCTTTTTGCAGTCACATATGATGGTTATCAACTCACTCGCTCTTGAAACGAACTCAATAAACAATTTCAGCGTCAAAAAACTTAGTCTCTTATGGTAAATTTGATCATTTGATTAGTTTTAAGTATCTGGATTGGCTTGAAATTAACTATACATAGTGTTTGTCTTTCTTGATTTTGTCATCGGTAACCTAGACATCACCCTTGGTACCATAAATCACCCTTTTCTTATAGATGTACCCTCTATCGGCCCTTTGTACAATTTTGATATAGTAAGTGATCAACAATGGAAATTATTTGAAGTGCTCTAATATAATTCACTCGACTATCATTTGATAACCATTATGTGTGACTTTTTTTCATAAATTATTTTTTTCAATTTGACGATTGGACCTATGAAAAATAATTTACTTTCATGGTTATTAATTGCCCCTAACCGAAACCAATTTACATGGTTATGGTGCAGTTATGGTATAGCAAAAAAATTGATATTTCGGTGATGGTTTTTACCGAACCAAACCGTTGCCAACCCTATACACTTATTTTAAACATTAACCAATTAACGTGCAATGTATGTTCGCTTGCTAATATTCTCTTAAAAGTTACAATCCAAAACACAATTTTCCCTCAATTTCTCTTTATAATTGCCGTCAAACTGGGGTTAAGTAGATAACGGACTTTTACATTTATGGGTTATTTAATGTTTAGCTCATTAGTATAGTTTTTTATTTTTTATATTATACCAATTTTATATATTAAATATAATTAAAATAATAATTTTATTAATTGGGGCACTAAAAAGGGATGAGGATACGGACAATTTCGTTGCGTTTCCTAACTAATTCGGATTTCCTACCCTGTTGCCATCCCTTTTGAAATTCAATTTTCAAAGCCAAAGAAAATTGCCTTTTATCATTACTTTGTACCAGCTTCTTGTCACTATCCTAAAGGCTTAAATTATAAGGTTTCGACCTCAAAATATATAAAAATAAAAAATAAAAAAATCTAGGGGGATGGGAAGGATTTGATACAATGTATGACATGCCCCCACGCCTTCAAGCCATGATCAAAGGTGAGGTGTTGGGAACGGAAAGGCAAGTTTGATACAATATGAAATATTAATCATACAAACAAGAACAAGATTAAAACAAAAAGAGACTGACATAGGAATCGAGTAATTTAATTAATTGACAATCAACGAAGAGAAAAATACAATTTCTGAAATTCGTAAATTCGAAGAAGAGTCAAATATGTATATAGGAACAATCCAAACTCTAGAAGCAGCGTTGTGGTTAAAATAGAATACCCAAAAGTTTCCTTATCTTGATCTTCTTAAGTCCAATACAAATTTCAACTCCCAATAGAGCTTCCAAAGGAATTTCAAGTAGAATTTGCCAATAAACTTCAAATAGAATTCCAAAAGCATTGCAACTAAAATTCTTCTTAATGTGCACTTTATTAGAATTCTCAATTATTTTCATCACAGAATTCAAGTCACACCCAAATTTTAACAATCTCCGCCTTAACACGATTTAGGTGCAACAAACAAAAGTCCAAGTTTCTCCACCTGAAAAATAAGTCTGATTGCAGCAAAATAGATTAAACTCTTCAACCATAACCAAATTTCTCCACCTTATGAAAAATTACTCTCTCTTCCACAATATCCACAAATGATATCCGAATCCAAATACCGAGTTTTCGAAATTCCCATAAGGAATTTAAGATTTACCAAGTAGAATCGAAGCACGCCCTGTAGTAGAATCAACTTCAAATTCTTTAACTGAAAGTCCCTTGCTAGTCTCTACACCTTCAGAAACCCCAAAAGCATGCTCAACCAAATCAGTATCCTCATACCTATCTCCAATGGGTTTATCCCTGACAGTTGAATACGATGGAACCACGAACAATGATAGCAAAGCGAAATTACCCATATTCTCTAAACTCGACTAAGTAGTATTCTTCAATATGGACCCAAAGCAAAATTCCAACGGTGCAGTACTAAGCTGAATCTCTACCACGGTACTAAACCCGTGCTGACGTTTCTTCACCGATTCTGCCCGACCTTACAAGATATATAATTGGGACCTCTTTCGCCCTTCCAATACAACATGGACACCCTTCTGGACCCTCAAGATTCCACTTGCTCAAGAGAATGTGTACCCTTTCGAATCAAGAGTACTCAATGAGATGAGATTGTTCTTCAAATCTAGAATATGTCGAACCTGGCCAAGTGTTCTAATTGTCTCATCCATCAATTTCAATCTGACCCTGCCAATACCAGCTGCCCGATAAAGTTCGTTGTTTTCCATGAAAATGACACTTGGCGTCGTTGTTTCATATGCTTTAAACAAATCTCGATTGGGACTCATATGGAACGCACAGGCAGTTTCCAAAATCCACTCATCGTTAGGTTTGGATTCCACATTTGAAATTGTCAAGACATCTCCATCACTCAAATATTCCTCAACTGTGTTGGTCTCATCCAAAGTGTTGGATTGTTTTCCATGATTTGCAATCTAAGTACCTTTATTCTGCAATTTTTTACAATCTCTCTTAATGTATCATTTATTCTTATAATAGAAACAAACTTGATTGTTAAAATTCACCCTCGACTTACCCCTTCATTGATCACCATGAACCACAAGAGCTTCTTCACCTCTGGACTCAGTTCCAATCAGATGCTTCGTCTTATTCTTTGAGAACAATGCATTATACACATCTTTAATGATGTGTGTGTTACGACTGTACAAAATCGTATCTTTAAACGATGAAAATGAAGCAGGCAATGAATACAACAGGATCAATGATGATTTCCTTGAACACAACCAGATGGTCTTTTGAAGATCCTTCTTCTACCATGCGATGAGAATATGGCCTCTACTTTAGATGCAACTTGCTTGTCAGACTTTTGGTCATGTACAGTTGCTCTAACTTCAACCATAATGCAGTAGCTTTCTTCTCCTTGAAAACACCTGAAGAATGTTGTTAGATAGATGAAGATGAATTTGCAAAAGTTCTTTCTGATCCCACTATTGCTTCTCTTCTATTATCTAAGTTGTAGACATCTTGTCAAATTTCAACAACACATCATCTAAATCCATTGGTGCCAATACAGTTTGCATCTTCACTTGCCACGTGATACAAAAGCTGAATTTCATACTTCATGGCTGTCATCAATAACAGAAATCTCAAAAAAAATTACAATCAAATAGCTTTGATACCACTTGTCATGAATTTGATCGGAAGATTATGACAATAATGAAATAAACAAGTACAAAATAAAGAACACTAAGATTTACGTAGAAACCCAAGATGGAAAACCATGGAAATAGGAGGAAAAATCCACCATAATCAATAGCCAATGTGTTTAGAACAAGATCTCAATACTCTCAATGAAAATCCAAAGCTCTCAAGATGTTGTATAAATGTTATGAAAACAATACAAGTCGTGGCTTCTATATATAAAACCCTAAAAACCAAATTATAGTTGTATAGGAGTCAAAAATGCGAAACTCAAGAAATCTTGTAGCTCGAGCGATAGGCGTGCGATAGCCCAGCCGCTTGAGCGTTAGGCGCGCGATAGGTGGGCGAAAACTTTCTGTTGAAAATCTGTTGGTGTCATTTGAGCGTCCAACTAGCGGAAGTCTTGCGAAAATGTAGCGACTTTTCTTCCCGGTCCATAATTTTGTTGTGAATTTTAGACTCTCAAATGACTGTTGCAAAAGGTTTGCATTTTGTCAAGCTGAAAGACAAATATTCATAAAAATTTCTGTTTGGATGTTATTAAAATTGAATGAGAAAATGTATTGTGCAAGATTGCATGTTTCATTATACTGTAATCCTCCACTTAATTGTTCACTTGGTGTAGTTTCCTATAAAACAAATATTCGTATATCTTTAATGATGAAACCTTAAAAAAAATTAAGCGAAATTTATATCACTTTAAATAAGTGAATTATTGGAAAATTACGTAGAATATTATGGAATATTTTAAAAATTGTTTGACTAAAAATGTGTCTTTCTATATGAAAGATTACGACTTTTGATATTATCATTTTCTGATAGATGTGTCTTTTCAGTTATAGAGACTAATTCCAATGGTTATGTCTCTTCCATAGATTGTGTCTTTTGAAACAAATCTTTTCAACATCTATATATAGACTCCATATGCTTGTTTTCATTTATTCATTCACTTCATTATTGCATTATCATACTAATGTATATTCACTTCAAAATTCTCCATTTATTTGCAGGGGCGGACCTATTAAGGGTCTAGTGGGGGCAGTCGCCCCCACTGAAATTTCAAATAGCTTCAGAAAAAATTAGCAACGAACATTGGGTGTCTGATCTAGTGGTATATATCTTGCTGTGGTTGCAGGAAGTCTTGGGTTCAATTCTTAGGATGGCTTTTTTATTATTCTTCTTGTTTTTTGTTTTTGGCTCTTTTTCTCTTTTAATTTTTCGTATCAATTCCATCATACCACAAAAATGATTGAATAAAATTGATATAGTTGTATTCCAATTAATTTTTCTGTTCTTCTAAAATCACAAAAGGTCGACAAAAAATAAAACAAAAAAGAACATACATAAAATGTTGTCTTTGAAGAAAAACAACTGTGAAAATTTAGGGACATTCCAAAGTGCTTCTCCACCAGGCATCACCAACTTCGTCCGGACTTGAAACATTGAAAAAAGGCTTTCACAATTTATTATAGCTCAATTTTTTGTCTCGCCCCCACTGAAAAATTATCTTGGGTCCGCCCTTGTTTATTTGGTGTCAAATTTCATATAAAAAGGGTTCAAAACATAAGTACGTTCGTTGGTTTACGTAATTTGGAGTGCTTCTATCACGAGATGTGGTCGTCGTATTTTGGGAGACGAATGTCGAAAAATCATTAGCACCAATGCGGGACATTTCGTATTAAAGACAAAGAGTCGAACTCTTGCATCGACCAGAATTCATGCATTTTTCTTTTCTACTTTACGTATTCGATTTTGGTAAGTCAAAACTCTGTCCGATTTTATACACATAAAAAGTATGTTATTTGAATATAATTTTATGCACGTCTAATTTTTCCAACAAGATGAAACTGTTTAATCGACATGTTTTAATAAGAGTATATATTTAAATTGTTGTGCAAAAGGATGAATCACTAAATAGAAAAAGAAAATGTATTTCTACCTACTCTAATGACATATTTAACATGTAGTTATCTGATGTGACACACTCTTATGATATATAAGATTTAAACATTTTTCTAATATTTTATTAAGCATTAGTTTGACGAATAAAGATTTAACTATTGAGCACTATAAGTTAAATTTTACATGAATAGAAGTTGTCATGATGGTTAATTTCTGAACTAGTTAAATTTGACGGACCTACCTACAAAAATAACGGTCCCAAGCACTTCAAAGATGAGTGAGGCCCAATATCTCCCATTACAAGGCTAATCAATTTGTCAATAGTAAAAAATCCCCGAGCTATTGGGTTGGTCGAGTGAGATAGAATTCTTTAGCCCCTTTCTACGTTCTTTTTCGCAATAGAGAATTTCTCCCGCATTTATCTGCTTTCAGGTATGGGGATTATTTTCAACTTGGTTGACTACTTGAACTTTTTTAGCCCAAACAGTATATAATAGTTAGATATTGACCGTATCTGTCAGCTGTTATATTCCTTTCGAGGTCATGCAGCTGTCAAGAGAGTGGTCCTAAGAGGCTGGACTAGGTCTTACTTGATCAACTGGCCCATGTTACATTCTAAAGTAAGAATGGAATCAACATGTCACCCTTTATTGACATCTATTAAGCTAGCGACATGTGTCTCATTATCTGGACTAGGTCTTACTTGATCAACTGGCCCATGTTGCGTTCTAATGTAAGAATGGAATCAACATGTCACCCTTTATTGACATCTATTAAGCTAGCGACATGTGTCTCATTATCGGTTGCTTAAAGGAGAACCTATCATACCTCACCAATTGTGTTGATAAAAATCCTAGTTTAGTGACATGTTTCCCATTATATCTTAAGGAGAATGGTTTGTATGATTGTATTTTGTTTTTATCTATTTAAAAAAAAAATGGAAATCAACGAGCTCGCCCCTCAAGTAACTATGCTCGGCTAGTGACGAGCTCGTGTGTTTAAGGGCCGAGCTGTCGTCGCTAACTATTAAGTACTATAAGTTAAATTTTACACGATTAGAAGTTTTCATGATGGTTAATTTCTGAACTATTTAAATTTGTTGAACCTACCTACAAAAATAATGGTCCCAAGCACTTTGCAAATGAGCGAGGCCCAATCTCTCCCATTACAAGGCTAATCAATTTGCCAATAGTTAAAAACCCAACCTATCGGGTTGGTCGAGTGAGATGGGACTCTTTTACGTCTTTTTTCCCGATAGAGAATTCAGCCCGCATTTATCTGCTTTCAAGTATGGGGATTATTTTCAACCCTGTTGGCCACTCAAAACATTTTTCAGCTCAAACAGTAGATAATAATTACATATTGACATTATGTGTCAGCTGTTATATTCCTTTCGAGGTCATGAAGCTATCAAGAGAATGGGTCATGCAGCTGTCGAGAACTTTTTTCAATTCAAACTAGAGATGTCAACGAATTGAGTTGAGCCGAGCCGTAAGCCCAAATTCTTAGCTTGGGTTCGACTCGGGTAAAATGTCCGAGCTTTTTTTGGGACCCGAGCCAGTTGCTCGGCAAAAAAATTAGGCTCAATCCAAGCTTGCTTTTTTTTTTTTTTTTTAGTATGGCAGTCCTTAACATAATGGCAATCCTTAAAAAAATGGCAGAACGCTGCTACCTTAAATAAAGTAGCAGCGTGCTGCTGCATTGTAAGGCAGCAGGTTGTTGCCTTTAATTTATTTTTAATATTATTATTATTATTATTATTATTATTATTATATAAAGGCTTGCGAGCCACACGGGCCGGCTCGGGTTTGGCCCAAGAATCCAAATTGGGGCTCGGCCCAAGCCTCGACTCTGTAAAATCGAGCCTTGAGTCCGGCTTTTTTTAGGCCCGAGCCTATAAGCTCGATTGTCATCCTTAGCTCAAACAGTAGATAATAGTTAGATATTGACATTCCGTGTTAGCTATTATACAGTTGTCAAGAGAATGGTTTGAAGAGGCTGGACTAGGTCCTACCTGATTGGCTGCCCCATGTTGCATTGTAATGTAAGAATGGAATCACCATGTCACACCACATTTCACCCTTTTTTGGCATTCATTAAGCTAGCGACATGTGTCTCATTATAAGAGAACCAATTGTACCTCACCAATTGTGTTGACAAAACTCCTAGTTCAGTGACAAGTTTCCCATTATATCTCAAGGATCTCCCGCCATGTGCCTAACATGTTTTCCCTTTTAGCCCTTGTTTGATGGTCATTATTGAGAAAAATGATAATTTGAGATGGGTTAGAAAGTAGGAACAAATTTTGATTTACGTGTAAAATATTTTATTGTGTGAATATATTATTAAAAATGAGTATGAGAATTAAAAAAATTAAAATTAAAATGAGACAAACATGGGATTAGTTTATCTCAAAAATTTGGTAAAGAGGGAAGCACGTGCGCACCCACCTACCACAAGTAATTTATTAGAATTGATTATGAGGTATGAATTTCACAAAGATGGATACATAAGAAAGTCTCTAACCCAGTCAATTATGCCAAAATAAAAAGAAACAAAAAACAAAAGTATAACAATAAACTTCCCCCCCCCCCCCCCCCCCTTTTTTTTGGGGGGGGG
>NW_019237393.1:301021-312117 GCF_002742605.1 Olea europaea var. sylvestris | reverse complement strand
TTTATAGTCTTTAGCTAGACTGTACGGAGGAATTGATCAGGGTGGTTTAAACATGTATCTTGATTTTTTGCACTCCTTGCAATTTTCGACTTTGCATCCTCGTTTTGCCTTCCAAACCTTGAACCCTCCATTCCCTTCTCGTGCAAGGCTTCCTAAGTTTTTAGGCTTTCTCTCCTTCTAGCCTTGTTGCACCTTTGCAACAATATAATTGCACTCATCCTTAGCCTTTTTGCTGATCTCTTCATGTAATGGATTCTCGATAGTGTTGTAGATCTTGAACTTTTCTTGCTTATCTTCTACTCTCAATGTTTGTTCGCCACTTTTAAAGTCCATGACGCTCGACTTGTTGATAGAAAAGATCTGTCCAAGATAAGTAATGCTGCATTCCATAGCTCCTCTATATCTAGGACAACGAAATCAACTGGGTATATGAATTTGCCCACTTTAATGAGCACGTTCTCAACTATTCCACGTAGGTATTTGATTGATCTGTTCGCCAATCGAAGGGAGATCGATGTGTCTTTCAGCTCTTCCAAACCTAAGTTTCTATATACAGACGAAGGTATTAGGTTAATACTTGCTCCAGAATCACATAAGCAATTAAAATTTAAATCTTTTCCTATTGAGCAAAGTATTTTGAGACTCCCTGGATCTTGTAGTTTAGGAGGTAATTTATTCTGTAAGATGGCACTACACTCTTCATTTAACTTGATGGTCTCAAAATCTGTAAGCTTTTTCTTTTTTTTATAGAATCTCCTTCAAAAATTTTACATAGTTTGGTATTTGAGATAAAACTTCAATCAATGGGATATTGACATGAAGTTTCCTGAAGATATCCAAGAACTTTGTAAATTGTTCTTCCAATTTCTTCTTTTGTAATCTCTGGGGAAATGGGACTGGAAGCACATAAGGTTTGATAAGAGCGGTTGCCTTAACCTGTAGATTTTCTAGCTCTTGATATGGAACTACTTTATCTAGTTGTTCAGATTTATCCACCTACTCCTCATCTGTAAAAGGTGAATTTTTAGTTTTTGTCACCCGTCTCTCAACTGTAATTTCTAGAAGTTTAACCCCACTGCGTCTAGTGATTGCCTCAATCTCCTCACTCTCCATAACTTTTACTACCACTACCTACTGTTTAGGATTTGTTTCTATGTCGCTTGGTAGTGTTCCTTGCTGTCTTTCTGAGAGTTCTTTTGCTATTTGTTCCATCTGATTTTCTAAATTTTTATAGTAGCTCCCTGAACTTGTAAAGTCTTATCTGTTCTTTGCATGTGTTGAGTAGAGGTCTCCAACAATTTAGTAATAAGATCTTCTAATGAAGACTTATTTTCAGCTTGCTGAAAACTTGGTAGTGCAGTCTACTGTGGTGCAATCTGAGCCCCCTAATTGTTGATCCATTGAAAACCTGGGTGGTTTCTCCAGCCTGGATAGTAGGTGTTAGGATTTTGATTGTGTTGTTGTCTTTGAAAGTTTTGAGCATAATTTACATCCTCTAGTGATTGAGCAAAAGGACTATCCACGACGCAATCAACACCTTCATGATTTCCTCCACTGTGCTTGCATTTTTGTCTAACTATTTGAATGGCATTCATCTGATCCACCTTTTTAGCTAAAGCTGCCAGCTGTGCTGAGATTGCTGTTAATGGATCCACCTAATGTATCGCATCCACTTTCTTTACATTTGTTCTTTCAATAGGCCATAGTGCACTAGTGAATGCTAAATCTTCCATGATTTGATATACTAGATCCGTTGTTCTCTTTGTGATGGAACCATTGCATGCGGAGTCAACATTAGCCCTACTTGTAGGATTTAGTCCAATGTAGAAGTATTGCACTAGAAGCCACTTCTGCAATCCATGTTTTAGGCACTGGCAAAGTAAACCCTTGTATCATTCCCAAGCCTTTGAATAGTATTTTGAGTCCATTTGCTGAAAAGTAGTGATCTCGTCCCTTAGCTTTGCAATCCTCTTCGGTGGGAAATATTTGCTAAGAAATTTCTGATTCAATTGGTTCCATGTTGTGATGCTCTGTGGTGGGCAAGTGTCTAACCATTCCCTTGCTAAGTCTCTCAATGTGTATGGGAAAAACCTTAATCTAATTGCTTCGCTTGAAACCCCCCAGATACTTAATTGTTGCACATATGTCCAGAATCTTGATATATGAGCATTGGGATTCTCTGTAGCTTTCCCAAAAAATTGTAGCGCATTTTGGGACATGTTGATGACATCTACTCTCAAGTGGAAGTTTGTCTGACCAAATACCAGATATACGATACTGGACTGACTTTCCACTACTGGTGGAATCATATACTCTCCCATGAGCCTTGCATTTTCATTCACTACAGCTATATTCAATTGTGCTACTCCCATATTAGCCTCGATGGCTATTTGATTTGAATTCGCGTTTGCCATGTCTTTTTCTTTCTGTTTTTGGCGTGTTTCAAGTTGTTGTCTTCTTTGAAAGTTGAATGTTCGTTCGATTTCTGGGTCAAATTGAGCAAGATCACCAATTCTCGAACTTCGCATACAAAATCATGAAAAGGAAAGCAAGAAACACTGTAAAAATTTTCTAAATTAATGAACTAAACTAAAAATAAAAAATAAAATTAGATTAAAGTTAAAATTAACTAAAACTAGTCAAAAAAATATAGTCCTCGACAATGACGTCAAAAACTTGGTCGTTTGATTATTTGCAAGTGAACGGGATTGTGAGCAAGTAATAAAGTAGTCTGTAGAGTGTCAAACCCACGAGGACTGTGTTTGATCTAGTTAAAATTAATAATACCCTTAATCGAATAATAAAATCAAGTTATGACTAAACAATATTAAATCTGGCAACTAAATTGAAAGCAAAGTAAGAATTTATCAAATTCGTGAGAAGTATTGCTAAGATGTGAAGTCCCCCTTGCTAATCCATTTTTAGTTCGACAATTTAAATTGACAATTTGAAATCATGCTTGTTGATCAATGTTCCTATTTTAATTGAAACCCTCTCTCGATAGTTATCAATTTTATTTCCTTCATGCGACCTCCTATCCCTCGATAAAAGATGAGAACATGATAAATGCATTAAATGATCTAGAACATTTTATGAAAATCATATGAAGCATAGAGGTATATCTCTATTCTCTATTGAACCTCACAATATTTATTACTATGTGCTAACGATCTTATTACCTCTCTCGATGATAATAAAATTCACAAACAATTCAAATTCAACTAATGACCAATTAATTGAAAAGCATACTAAACCATAATAAATATCCAAACAATTAAACAAATTAATTTCAATTAAATTATTCAAATTAAAAATTCATAACAAGTGTTCATCACATCCTAGCAAATATGAAAAATTAGCCTAATAGATTGAAATTATAAGAAATCATATATAAGTGGAAAGACATAACCCGGGTTTTTGATAAATTGTGAATATGAAGATACATTTTGAAATCTTGAATCTCCTCAATGGTTTCTTAATGAATCTCCACTTGCGCTCTCTCTTCTTTGTCTAATACCAAGTTTAAATTTTTACTTGATTGAATTCTTGCAAGTCCCCTTCAATTCTCTCACAAAAACAATGAACTCTCCTCCTTCGATAATGATAATTGATGAATATTGGAACATATTATGTATAAAAGATATGTATGAAAACCCCCTTCATGTATTTTCCTGTTGGGTATCTGTAGTGGCCGAAAATTGGTGAAAAATCACGCCCAAATTGGTTTCCAAAAGAGTTTCAATCGAATAAGGAAAGTTATACTCGTGCGCGAATTTTTTGTCTCTGCACAGTAATTAGTATCTCGATCATAACTTTGTCTCTCAATATCCGATTGAGTTGATTCAAAATGCGTTAGAAATCTAATTAAAAAAGATACAATTTTCATAGAGATAGATATTTTCCAATTCGAACGTTTACTATGCCTAAAATTGGTCGTAATCCTTGACAAAAAATCTGGAAGATATATCATGTAAATGGAAGTCGATTTATGGTAATATTATGATGATATTCCATTCATTTTTGACTTCTAGTTGCATCCAATTAACTCCCATCAATCTTTAAAATATCTTTTATGGTTCAATTCCACCATTGGATATTTGTAATTTGGTCCTTAACTTTGTACTTCTTTGTTTTTCGTCGTTTTTTCGCTTCTTTGTTTCAATTTAACTTACAATCATCAAGTTTTACCTAATAAATGAAATATACAATAAATTAGGCTATAATTGCTTTAAAGAACTATTAAATGTCTATATCTTTAGGTCTATATAAGTGTATAAAATACACTTATCAAATCCTTCAAAGGGTTTGTTTAAATCCTTCAAAATATTTGCCACTAATATTCACTATCAAACTTATATGAGAGGGGACTTATATTTTAGTACAACATTTTTTTTGATACTCAAGTGTTGGTTTATTTGGAGTTTTCGGTTTAAGTTTGGTTTCTTCTCCATTTTCCTATGCAGTTTCCAACCAAAAATTAGAAGTTCTTGGAACTTTCCGCTAGTCGATCGACAGAAAAGGAACCTGAACTTTTCACATTTTTCATTTAGGACCTCGTAGGAAAAATTGGAAAGTTTGAGAACTTAAATAGAAACTTTTCATTCTGGATAGACTTAAGTGAAAATATTGAAAATATTTGTTTAGCTACAAAAATGAATAATTTATGAACAACAACAACAACAATATATGTCTTATTAACTAAAAATAATAATAATAATAATAATAATAATAATAATAATAATAATAATAATAAATAAAATTTTGAGGCATAATAGGTAAAGTTAAGCAATGAGCTTAGCAATCACACATTAAAGTCCAATATTTTTAATGATGAATTTGGTACGGAAACGTCATATTTGGTTTAAGAATATCTAATTTCAACCATATTGTGAAGTTTGAGCCCCTGTTTGATTCTTATTCTTTGACCACAAAAATAAAAGATATGATCACTATTTATTAGGTCAAGTCATCATATTTGACTTTCAATCTTTTGTGTGGATCCCGCAATAATTATAATTTTCATTCACATTCGCAAATCTATGGGAATCAAACGGGGCCTGAATAAGTTGTGTGCTTCGTACTTATGAGTGTTGGCTTACTATTACAGTACGACCAATTCGATGAAGAAAATGGAGTCTAAGAAAGTGGTTCAAGTAACTCAGCAGGTTGGAGCAGAGGACTAAAAATCCAGCTCGAGAGTTGCCCATTTTGTTCGACACGAATGTTGCAGTAATTTAGGCCGTGTGAACAGTAAATTTGGATAAGATATGGATGTCAATAAAATTCTAATCTCAAAGCATCTCAACCTATCACGAGTCCTCGCTTCTCCAGATCTTGTCTTACCTTAGTCATCTCTCTCTCTCTCTCTCTCTCTAGCATTATTGCTCAATCCACCACCACACAGCACATCTCTCTTAGTCAAATAAATGTCCCCACTTAATTAGGTAGTTGTACATTGCAGTTTAGGGTTATTTTTTTCGTGAATAAATTAGTAATTTTATCGTGGAGGCACTAATAGATTTTTTTATTTTTTTATTTTTTAAGACTATTGAGTGTTTGGTGGGAATTAAAATTAGATTTTGATAGAAATTTTTGAAATGTGTAGTTAAAAAATTGTGAGACCTATAAAAAATGTGGATAATATTGATTGTTTAACTTTGTTCAAGAAACAAAAAATTTCATAAAACCCAAGACTTGCTAGAATAATTAGATTTGCATTTCAACTCATAATAAATTAATCCCAGAATGGGATAGTGGACTTTTGACCTTGAGAGTGATTAATTCGCAATTCCAAGCCAACGTTAATACAAACTTACCGATTTCCTTTCTTAATCTACATGCTTTTCTTGTTGGTTTGTAAGTTTTCAACCTTCAAGCCTTCTTTGGTATTTCTCCAAGATGTCACTGAATGGCGAGTAGGCGTTAGGAATCTCCAAAAAGCAAATCCAAGAGCAAGATTCTAGAATCCAAGCAGGATAGACTTCCCTGGCCATCCCATAGACCTCATATAGCTCTAGGGCTGCAACTAGTTGTCTGTGGCGGATTCAGCTGCTAGTGAGCACCCGCAGCCGTGCTTGTTGGATCTGTCGGTAGCCATTTTTTTTGGTTGACAATGGATAAATGTTTAGCTTATATTATTGATAATACATTTTCAGTTCAAATGTTGCTTTTAACCAAGTTGGTTAGACTTGACATTTCCATCTTATAACAAATCCTGGGTTTGAATTTTTTGTAAATCCATAATATTACACATAGATTCAAAAAATTTCCTTATTTTTAACCACATATTCTCCATCAAATTACTATTCCAAAATGTATCATCTAACGAGCTCTTAATAATTTATTACGATCAATGGTCAATGACCGTCCGTGCTGACTTAAAATCCTGAATCCGCCACTGATTATTTCATGTTCTATTTGGCCTTTTCACATTTTCAGTTCATGAACTTCCATCACGTAATGCAATTAAATTTTCATTACTTTTAAAGGTTATCAAAGGGACCTGAATAACTTACATGTTTTAGGTCCAACAGTTGAACCACGATCAACATGATCCGATACCATACAAAATAATTATTACTTTCTACCCATTCTACTAAAGGTGAGAGCCTCAACTCTCGAAATATATAAAATCACGGTGAGCAAAATATTTCAAATCCCATAATTATATGCTCTATATTCAGGTATCCCAACTTACACCAAACTAAATTCTGGACCTCCAAGACCCATGCCCCTAGAACCTTGGAGGGGATAAATCGCGGGATATGCCTCAACTGATCACAAGTTCCCCCCATTGACTGTACACTTCTGCGCACAAGAGACCCTCCTCCACAGTGATTGCTCCATACCAAATTTTTGGCCGCAGGTTCCCACCAGGAATCGAACTCTCCACCCACTGGAAGCAAGCCAATGTTGATTGATCCACCAGTTGAACTGTGCCCCGAGAGGCTCTTGACTTGTTTTCTTTATATCTTATCCCTTTTGACGTTCAATAATTAAAGTCAAGATAAAATGATCACTTTCACTCTTCCAGTTATTTCTTCACTTTGAGTTAGGTATTTCTTAAATTTTTTTTATTATTTATTTATTTATTTATTTATTTTTTGTGATTCAATCATGGAAATAAGATTCGGGTAACCGTGAATGCTAAACTTAGATTTCATTTGCTAACTAAGCCCCCCGTTTGCCCTTATTCTCATCTCATTTTTTTCTATTTTTTATTTTCAACCACACAATCTTCCATAAAATAATATTACACGCAAATTAAAAACTTGTTATTAAAAGAGTACGTTATTTTTCAACATGTACATTATTTTTCAAGTGGACATAAGGGAGAATATTTTGTCACACAAAATATTCTTTTACACATGTAAAGGAAAACAGTTCCTAAAATACATTTGCTATTTCCAATAAATATTGGCAAAGTTTATGGGGACTCGAGATCATTGCCATGTGATCAGCATCTTTTATTTCCTTAACTATTGGCGTTTCAAAATTTTTAATTAGCCAAAGTTGAAATTCTTTCGGTATGCCTTTATCCGAAGCACATATGATGAAAGCACGCTTTACAGATCCATAACCTTCATTGGAAAGTGGACTGCTGTTCGACAATTCGTCCAGGAAAAGAGACGTCGGTCTCACCAATGTTTTTGCTAAGTTCAGATCCTAACATAATGGATTATAACATTTGTTAGTAATCAATTTATAGCTATATTTTACTTCGATTCCTAAACATTTCCTTTGTTCCAAAGTAGTCATCAATTAAACTTTCATCTTCTAATTTGCTATTTAAGGCATTTTAGTTGTAAATTAATGGAAACATTAACTTTGAAAATGTAGTATATATAAACACTATCAACTTCATGTTGCATAAAAACTAATGTTTTTTTTTATGACGGAAGAACCCGCAGCCGCTATTCTTCGAGTGCGCACTAGGTAAAAATGTTTTCAAAAGCTAAAATTGTTTAAAAATGAATCTTTTTGTTCATCTATTTTCTGATTTTATTTTACCTCTGGAGGGGAAAGTTGATACAATCTGGTCGACATGAACTTGGGGCCAAAAAGAACTGCTGTACGATTATCTTCGGGTTTTCCATAATATATGGTTTGAGTGTCCAACAAATACTCCATCGTGTACCGTTTGAAGTAGTGCCAAAACAAGTCAATTAAATTAATTTAAAATTATCGATAAGAACAAATTCGATCTGTCCGCTCAAATAAATTTGAGTTAGGTCTCTATTCTCTAATCAATTGTTAGTAAGCCTAGGATAATAAGCAATTGTAAGGTATTTTTACCTGTTCCAAAACATAGGATGGCCTGTGGACGGTATCTGGCATATAAGCAGTAACAAAAACAGCAACAGAAATCTTTTGAGGGTATTTATCCATTGCAAAAGCTAAGTTTATCCCACCATAACTATGTCCAACTAGAACTACCTTTTCGTCTGGTGGAATTGACTCCATTATCTCGAACAACGGCAGTGTATAGTCGATAAATGTGGGAACATCCTTTAGGCTTTTCGGGTCCATGCCGGAGGCTGCTGAGAAATCAATCACCGTTACACGGTGGCCGGCCGCCTCCAGTAGTGTTTGGAGCTTGAACCAGCACCAAGCTCCATGGCATGAACCATGTATGAGAACGAAATGCTTTTGTTGCTTTCCTTCCATTTCTTTAGCTTAATTAGTGTATATCTTATGCAGATATATATCTGTATTTATAGATATAGATGTGTGGTAGTCGGAGAAAGAGAGATATGATAAAAACATGTACGAAATAAAATTATAGAAAGTTTGGACCACTGTAATTTCGTAAAAGAGAATTCATTTTGAAATTGAAATGGTCCCTGGAAAAAAAAAATGATCATCATGTTCACGCAATGTCAAATTTTATGTTCAATAGCCCCCCAAGGCATATCCAAGTTGGCGGAACAATCACATTGAGGGACTCTGGAACCAAGCGTGGGGAGTTCAATTCCTGGTTGGAGCAGCTAAGTGTTGTAATAACCAGAGGAAGGGTTGGAGCAGCTTGGTGATGTAATAACCATGAAGGAGGCTCCATTTGGGGAAGGAGTAAAAGCCATGTGGGAACCTGGGAACCAACGAGGGCACAACCTGCGATTTACCTTCCTGAGCAGCTGAGGGGTCGGAGGTTCAGGGACGAGAATATAGTCTGGCGCAAGCTGGGACACCTCGTTAAAAAAAAAAAAAAAAATTTATGTTCAATAAGTTTTCAAACTCATTGATTGTGAAATGTTCTTGTTACACCATTTCATACGATGACAATGAATTTAGTTTTTTACTTTTTTTCAGTTAATTACTATGTAAATCATTGATTTTACATATCGACTAATTTCTTAAACAAGTAATTAATTTTTGTTTAAAATAAGTTCTTGCTGTCAGAGAATAGAATAAGAAAAAAAAAGACGTATATTGAAATGAAATGTGATATGGGACTTGCAAATCTCGATTCGCCTCGTGTACTTCATGCTATCAAGGTTTTACGAGTCTGCCTCACAAGATATACTTTTTCAAGATTAAAATAGCACAATAGTAAACTTGTCGAGCGAACAACAATTTGATATTACTCTTTTTGCTGAGAATATCAAAGCTCATTATTCGAATTTGTGAGAACTCGAAAATTTAGCATACAAACTGCTGCTTTATCTTTAGCTCATGAACAAGGGATTGGCTGGAAGTCTTTGGTTCGATTCCAAAAAGTAGGGGACAAAAAAGTTTCTCATATGTCCATTTTAATTGTTGGTTAAAATTTTAACAAGTGGATATTTATTTTGTAATTGAAATTTGGATTTGGATTTTAGTTTCCTAGAAGATTTATTTCTTATATTTTCTTCAAGTTTGGAAGCCCGAGAATTTTTCCCTTCTTAGAGATTTACTTACATCGATTGTTGCTCTTCTAATTAATTGTATAAACGCACAAATTTGAAGTTTGATTCTAATTAATTCATGCATATCTATATCACTTTCATGAATCATCGTCACTTATAATAAACCAACAAGTAATTTAAAAAATTAAAGCAAAAATACAAATGTACTTTATTGCATTTCTGACAACATATACAGCTGTCTTTAACGCTTTAGTTGACATTTAGAATAGTGTTTAAACACTCCCCAATAGTATCATAGTTGTGTACATTATTTCTCAACGACTAAAGAAAATAATTCTTAAAATTTATTTTGCTAGATCCAATAAATATTTGCAAAGTATGAGAGGTATTGATATCATTGCCATGTGGTCAGAGTTTATCTCTTTCACTATTGCGGCTCCGGTGTTTTTAATTTGCCAGCGTTGGAACTCTCATGGATTGGTTATATCTTCGTCGGCTATGATGTAAGCACACTTTACATATCCAAACCTTTCCTTGAAAAATGGGCTCCTATTTGACAAATCTTGCGTAAAAAAAGAGGTTGGCCTTACTAACGATTTTGCTAATGCACATTTTGTACTTCTAGCATATATTTTCTAGTTCACAACACCAGGTGCAAACTATTCATCGTAATCATGGCATTTCCAAATTCCAAGCAAACCTAACTTTGTTTGAATCAGCTACTGTTACAATTTCTACAGAAAACTTTGCAACAAGAAACCAAAATTTTCAACATTTTTCTTACAAAATGTGTGACAAGAGAAAGGTTACACTCTAAGCTTTCTTATTTTATGGACGAGTGATGCATTTCCCGTGCAGTAATATTTTTTCCTCAAAGAAAACGAAAATTGAACAATTTCACCTCAATGAAAGATCTCCGCTATCTTATTACCAGGTACGAAGGTAGCCCTCAAGATGTAGCATTATTGTTAATGCCAGATCCTAACATAATGGCATTTCCAACATATATCTGTATATATAGAGAAATGTGTGGTGGTAGTCAGAGAAAGAGAGAATTGATAAAAACGTGTGCAAAAATAGTTGTGCAAAGTTAGGAACGGTTTTAAAGAGAATTAATTTTGACATTGAAGTAAGAGGAGTGGTCCATTAATAAAAATAAAATAAAATAATAATAATAATAATTATAGAAAGTTAGGACCATGTAAAAGAGAATTGTCTAAAACGTGAAATCGAAATGAGTAGGGGTCCATA
>NW_019237393.1:280505-300732 GCF_002742605.1 Olea europaea var. sylvestris | reverse complement strand
TGGTTAGAAAATTGATTGATACAATCAAAGAAGATTGTTTTAAGACGAGATATATATTTTTTTTTGTCAGAAATTTGATTAAAACAAGATATATTTTTTCAAGATTAAAATAACACAATAACAACCTTGTCGAGCAAACCACAATTTGATTATACTCTTTATGATCTAAACATCGAAGCTCATTATTCGAACTTGTGAAGAACTCAAAATTTTTTGTACATAATTTGGGGGAGAGAAGAATTTAGATATCAATAAAACTTTGATTGATGTAGGAACTCGAAAATGTAATGAAACGGGTTTAATCAATGCGTATATTCTGAATTGTCCTATACAGTGGATCTAAGTAATGAATAGGGTTGGTTATATACACACACATCGATCGTACAACGGGTAAGTTAGAAATTATTTTAGAGCATGTTTAGTTTGTCGTTTTCTGTTTTTAGTTTACGAAAATGCCAAAAATGCGTTTGGTCTGTTGTTTCCAAAAACAATGAAAAATTTATAACTCAAAACGAATTTTTTCCATTTTGAGTGTTTTCATTAAAAAAACTCAAAACACGGAAAAAACTCTAAACACCTATTTTTTTTTTTTTTTTATCCAAGGAATGTTCAACAGTACTTTTAAAATAAAATATTGTCAACATATATAATTTAGTGAAGCATGATAATTTTAAAACTCACAACATTTTTCAATTTCGATTATTATTTTTTTCGTTGATCAAAATTTGGAAGAACTATTATTTTCTTTTTTACTGTCCAAGTGACAGCAAAACACATCCAGAAGGATGAAGGACATGTTGGAATAATTAATAATTCCATATGTGGGCTTCACATTCAATTGCAAATTTTACGGGTTAGATGTATGACTCATAATGATATTTGTGTTTGAACCAAATTTATTAAGTGATCAATTGGGCATTTTACACCTTACGGGTTGTAATTAATTTGATGTGGTAATTTAAAGTATGTGGGCCGAAAATAAACCATAATTAGAATTTTAGTCATAATGGAACAGCTCAATTATTTCCTATATAAAGGCTAGGTCCCCTCTCCTCTCCATAAATTTTTTATTGATTTGCCCCATTGATAGCTAATACTTTGTGAGGAGTAAGGAGGGGAAGATCTTAGCTACTATTACAACTATTATTCATATCAACAATGGCTTCCGCAGGTATGAATTCGTTTCTATTAATTTATTGGATTGTGATTATCAATTCTTAACATGATTAAAACTAATTATTAACAATTGGTATCAGAGCAGCATGTTAAGATCGGAATCCTTCATAATTTTTTTTTCGTATCTCACTTTGATAAACGTCTTCTGTGCATACATTAAAATTATATGTGTCATTGAATTAATTCGTATTTCCTTCACGTGGTTGAGTAACCCACAAGCAGGAACCATAAATGCTTTCCCTCTCTCTCTTCCTTATATATATATATATATATATATATATATATATATAATGCAGGAGCCCCCCGAGGCATAAGCCAGTGGTGCAAAGGACAGAAGTGAGGTTATCTTACGCCTTGTTGGCAGCCGCAGTGTGGGGATTCAATTCCTGAGACATGAAATTGGACTCCTTATAGGCACAGTGTACAGATAGCTCTTGTTCCCTGGCCTGTTGGGGCATATCCCCCAATTTACCTCCCTCATAAAGTTTTAGGGGCGGGGCGGTGAGGCCCCTCAAGGTTGGGATTCAATTTTATTTAGTTTTAATAAATATAATGCAGGAACCATAAATGCTTTCCGTCTCTCTCCTCCTTTTATATATATATAATGTAGGAACCATAAATGCTTTTCCTCTCTCTCCTCCTTTCACACACACATATATAAATATACATATAAGAAAACGTGGTTTTCAATTATGGAGTCTGTTATCAACTTGATAAATATGTAGCACTGATTTTCTTGAGGAAATCATCTCAAATGCGAGAAATATATATAATGTGTGACTCTGCTTAATTGATTTAGTATAACCTTGCTAATTTGAATCTTCAATTGAATTTGTGTGTGGGTTTTTGTCTATGGTGATTATATAAAAAAAAAAAATTACATAATTTGATCGGCGGCAGCATGTTGCTGCCGCATGGGTTAAAGCGCCGATAGGAGCTGCCAGCTTGAGCGGCGCCAGTGCAAGAAAAAAAAATTCAATTTCTGTGGGAAAAACCGGCCAAAGGTAGGTCGAGGCTTCTGTCGTAAATAACCAATCTTCAAACCCTTGTTTGCGATTATCAGTTGGGGGTCATATTGTAATTACTTAAATAAGGACTTGCCATGCAATTTTAAATATGAAGGACATGATTTTTAATTTTTGTTTAGTATTAAAATGTAATTTTCAATAAGGGGCTCTTAAATTTGAACTTCTAAACTTTTGACCCTAAAATTTTATTCTTGACCAAATTAAAACTTTAATTGATAATTGACCCGATTAAAATATATTAAATAATAATAATAATAATTTGATAGACGACTATTATATTTTTCGTTAAATTGTATATGTATTTAAATATTGCCATTATTTATGCATTTAAATTTTATTTTTTGAAATTTTGTTGTCAATTTCGTCTCTCAATCACATATGAATCTGTCTTTTATTGATTACCTTAGTCAAACATCCCCATACTTTCAAGTATTTATAATTAGGTTTGTGACATTTTCATACTTCATAAGGTATTTTTTGCATTTTTCGATGTGGTAGTTTCTTAAGAATATAGTTGGCAGAAAGCAAGGCTTCCCCTCACAAGTTCTATGGTAATCTAGAACTTATTAACATAGCATTCATTATCTCCTTCAATGTTCGATTCTTGCGTTTAGCAATACCATTAGATTGAGGAGAATAAGGCGCGGTAGTTTGATGAATAATTACGTGTTCCGAACAGAATTTATCAAATGGTGAATCATATTCACCACCTCTATCACTTCTTATGGCCTTAATCTTCTTGCTAAGTTGATTTTCAACTTCTAACTTGTAGTGTTTAAACACTCCAATTGCTTCGTCTTTGCTTTTGAGCAAATCCACATAGGAATATCGAGTACAATTATCAATAAAAGTGATAAAATACTTATTACCTCCCCTAATTTGAACAAATTTTAAATCACATATGTCAGTGTGAATTAAGTCTAGGGGTTCAGTCCTTCTTTCAACAGAACGAAAGGGTAGACGCGACATTTTGGTTTCTACACATATATCGCATTTGTGATTAGAATTTAAATCACACTTTGGTAATAAATCTAATTTGATTAGTCTACGCAAAGTGTTATAATTTGTATGTCCTAATCGTTCATGCCAAATGTTAAATGACTCAAGCAAGTAAGAAGAAGATGTATTCTTATTCATAATTGGAGGTACAATAGTCATTACATTAACTTAAAGAGCTCCTCATTCAGGTAGCCCTTTCCTACAAACATTTCATTCTTTGAGAGTACAAATTTGTTTGAGACAAATACTAGCTTAGACCCGTTCTTACTTAATACCAAGTTTTTCCTAATATCGGGCACAAGAAGAACGTCATTCAAAGTGAGCTCTTTTCCACTTGTCATTTTCAGCACTATCTTCCCATGTCCTTCTACCTTGGAAGATGACGAGTTTCCCATGTAGAGATGTTTATCATGATCCATCGCTTTGTAGGTAGAGAACATCCCACAATTTGAGCATATATGATGAGTAACTCCAGTATCCACCCACCATTCCTTAGTGTTTCCAATTAAGTTGCATTCAGAGACGACCGCAGAAAGATTCATGTCTTGTACCTTATCGGTGAGGTTCTCATGTTCTGTTACATTGGTCTGGTGAGTTTTTCCCTTTACATTCTTTGGCTTTCGACAATCCTTGGATCGATGTCTTGCCTTGCCACAATTGTAACAATTGCCTTTAAATTTTTTAACAGTTTTTGAAAAACCAATTTGTCCTTCCCCATTGTGCTTCCTCTTTTTGCTAGTCTTGAAATCTCTTTCTACAATATTGGCTTTTGATTCCATCGAATGAGATGCAATATTCATTTTTTTCAGTTTTGCGATTGTCTTCTTCTATTCTCAATCGAACAATGATATCTTCAAGTTTCATTTCCTTCCGCTTGTACTTTAGGTAATTCTTGAAATCCTTCCATGAAGGTAGTAATTTCTCAATCAGTGCAGCGACTTGAAATGATTCACTTAGTTTCATTCCTTCGGCATAGATGTTGCTAAGTATGATTTGTAGTTCTTGAACTTGGGCTATGATAGTCTTGCTGTCAACCATTTTATAGTCCAAAAAACGACCAACAATGAATTTTTTTGTGCCGGCATCTTCGATTTTGTACTTTGTGTCCAAAGATTCCCACAATTCTTTTGCAAACTTAGCATTGCAGTACACATTATATAATGTGTTATCCAATCCATTGAGCACATAATTTCTGCACAAGAAATCAGAATGCTTCCATGCATCAACTGCAGCCAATTTTCAGCATCACTGCATTGCTCAGTATATGAAGGAGGATCTTCTTTGAGAAATTTAGTCAAATTTAATGTTGTCAGATAAAAAAGTATTTTTTGTTGCCAACGCTTGAAACTGACCCATTAAATTTTTCTGGTTTTCCCCCGGTCGTATTCGGGAGTGTGGTACCAGAAGTTGTCATTTTTGAAACACAATCAAAAGATCAACAGTAAGAAGGAGTAGAAACAAAAACAAAATAATAATACAAAATTCGTTTTAAGATTGTTGTTTCTAGAGTTTGAAGTTACTCTTTCTACAACCAATCCGACAGAATCACCTGAATGTAAGAAATGATCAACAGGATCCAAAATGTAATTCGAGCCTACCGACTTCACTATGTTTCCTTAAAACGAATTTGCTGCCTTCAATGGTGCTAAAGGCGTCCAGCAATCCTTTTCTAGGATAGAACGAATTTTCGTCTACTACGGAAGCAGCACTGCAATCTGCAGGAGTTCAAACGAATTCAACGAACTATGTTTTACTTTGAGACAATATCAGAATGAGAGAGAGGGGAATGAGATTCAAAGCACAGAAAGTTTGCAATGAAAAATGGTGTAAATTTTCTGGTAGAGAGGCAGGCTATTTATAAACTTGTTTGTGGCCATTCGAATAATCGTCACCTTTCAGACAAATCTCAAAAACCCGTAACAGACATGTTGTTCTAAAAGTCGCATCTGTTAAGTTGGTTAACAGTCAACTAACAGTCGACTGTTTGGTCGATTAACAGACGACTGTTAAACAATCCATCCAGACCAAAAAATCACCCGGAATAAGCCAAAAATTTAAATTTCATAATGTACCCAAGAATTTGACTATTTACAATTTGACTCAAAATTTTGTCCAAAAAATTAATATAGTGCAAAGGTCCACCCACATCCGAACGCTGGTCTTCAATATTTTGTTCAATAACTTTGCAAATAAGGAATCCAACTGTGCATTACCAGTAAGCAATAAGATAAACACACATAGGATCGACACCTCACATGGGGATGGCTTTACAACTTTTCTGTGGAGATAGTGAATCTTCTCTTTTTAACTGGAAAAATTATAGTATATTGCTTTTTTTTTTTTCTTTCTTTTTTTTGCTGTAAATTCACTAACTTTTGCTTTCCCATAAAGTATTCAAAATTCTTAAGGCATGGGATAGATTGAAGGGTTCGCAAAATTATTGGCACTGATTTGAAATTATGTATTGGTTTGAATTCTTACTCGAGCGTAAGTGAATGGATTACATGTCTACAAAAAAAGAGCAAATACTCAAATGTACTTTCATATTTCTTATAATCTATAACTACTATTCACTTTTTTTTTTTAATACATTTTATGAGAATCGTTACTTAAATTATAATTTAGATACACCAAACAAGCATTATAGAATGGCAAATCACATAATAATTTTATGCATATTTTGACATGATTATGAATTTTTTTTTAAAAGAAAAGAGGGATGGACATTAGCCATTTTGACCGAGTAATGGTATTTATTAATAGTAATGATCATCATCGATTTAGTTGACAGTGAATCTCTTGATCTATTGTCCGATGAAATTGTGTTGATAATCTCCTGTGTATGCGATAATAAGAGAAGTGACTTTATTCAAATGTAATTTATTAATGAATCAAGAAATCTGTCATCGAAATCGATGATAGATTACAACTGATTATGATTCATTTTGACTTTATTCTACAGGTTAGACTTTTTCTTGATGCAAGTAAATTAAAATTGTGTGCAAAGTGCCCGCCTGCCCAGTTAAACCTTGTATCAGTCCCAATAAATCCTAGATTTTATCATTAAAATATTGTCAATAGACTCTTTATCTTTAAAAAACATATTTTATCGAGAATATTTATAAATATAGAGAGTTAAAATTTTAAAGTGTTCAAACAAGTTTTTTTTATTATATTTAACACTTAATTTTATTACTTCAAAAAATATTTATTATTTGTTTCTATCTTTTATTTTAACGAATTTTTTTCCAAATTATTATATTATTTTTCTATATTGAAAATTGAAATGCTTTTAATACGTTTAATCATAGACATTGAATTTGGCAATTTGGAAAGCCAAATTCATTATCTAAATTAAAATGTTAATTTAAAAAATTTATTGGAGTGTGATTTTAGGGGTTACTCTTCAAAATAAAGAACATCTCATGTTGAAAGGTTCTTTTAAAAATACCCTTACAGATTAAGGTAAAAGAATTATGGGTGAGGACTGAGGACGTTTCCAGAAAAATTTAAATATGATTTAAGAATCAAAATTTTCCGCTAACTTGATCCAATTCTGATTAATTCTGGTGGTTTTTATACAAATTACAAAGGCTCAGATAAATAAATAAAATTAAAAAAAACAATCTTTAAAAACAAATTTGATTAGCTTGCTTATGATTCAAGGGATTCCTACGCCGACAGTGAACAGATTTAGCAGTCAAACTCCATTTTTCTTTTCATCTTTTCCTGCATTTGCATTTTGAAAACGCACTTCCTCGTTACGCGGAAACGCGTGAAATTTGAAAGCTGGCACTTGGCTATTGTGGGCCTATCCGGTGCAGTGCGGCCTTCTTTTTTAAACTCTGTCGGTTGATTTTATATATATTTACACAAACATTAACTCAGTAGCGGCACGGCAGTGAATGGGCAGCTGAACAGATACTACCAGATTTTGCAGAAAGATTTATTAGCATTTTCATTTCTGTACTGTATTCACTCAAAACTTGGTATGTGCCAATTTTCCTACATTTATCTTTTCCTTTCGTGTTGTTGAGATTGATCGACCACCGTGGACAACAAATGTGTTTCTCATTTCGTTTTGTTCAGATAAATTGGAGTTGTATATAATGCTTTAACTGTCATTGTCTTCATCCTTTCAAGATTCAGTATTTTTGTCCTTTGCAGTTCATAACCAATCAACATATTCTATGCATTTGATATAAGCCTTTTTTAAAAAGATTTTAAATTCCATATTCAGGACAATAAAGGAATATATTGCATACTTTCTAAAATTTTGATCTGAGAAAATTTGCTATGGATTTGAAAATGCTTGATAAATGAAGTGGGATTTTTGCAGGTGTGTAGGTTTTGGGGTTCGTCCTTTCTGATTAGTTCAATGACGAAAATGGTGTTGGTCCTATTGATTTTTTCAATTTTGGGTTTTTGGAGTAATTCTGTGGTGAGAGCAGAGGATGCTTACAAATATTTTACATGGACAGTCACTTATGGAACAATTTCTCCACTAGGTGTTCCTCAACAGGTCAGTATCGGTTCCCATTTTGTAGCGATTAGCTCGACTTGTTGAATGTTTAAGATGTTAGAGAGGATACTTGAAGAAGTTCTTTCAAATACTTCACGGTCAATAATGGTACAAGGATGACCGTTCTCCGACTATCTAAAAGTTTAAGTTGTTAAAGAGGACACAGTTATTTTTATTTTCAACCTCATTATGAACATTTTTTTTTTTTTTTTTTTTTGGTTTGAATATTTTTTTTTTTTTTTTTTTTGGGTGAGAAATTTCAATTTCTGAGATTTTGATGTTTATATTTGAAGGGGATCCTCATCAATGGTCAATTCCCTGGTCCTAAACTTGATCTTGTGACTAATGATAATATAATCCTCAATCTCATCAATAAGCTGGACCAGCCTTTTCTATTAACATGGTGAGTCCCATTCTCTTGAAACTCCAACATCCTCTAGTTTTCGTTACAAGCAATCAAGTTAATTAGTCTACGAGATTTACAATAATAGTATTTATTTGTCAACATACGTATTTCCAATTAGGAAACTATAGTTTTGTTTGTTGTTAGGAATGTTGGAACGTTAGTTACCTATGTAGTTAACCGTGGCTCTATACCGGTGATTTGAAATCCTATTGCATTTGGTTCAACTTGAGTAGACTAATTCCATTTGAGAATCACATTGGTTGGTTGGCCATGTTTACCATTTATCTGTCCAAACATTTGGAGAACTTATTTTCACCAAAACTGGCATTAAGAATTCTGTATACGATATATAATTACAAGTTACTTGAATTCTACTATTAGGAATGGGATCAAACAGAGGAAGAATTCTTGGCAAGATGGTGTTTTAGGAACTAACTGCCCAATTCCTCCGAATTCAAATTACACATACAAGTTTCAAACTAAAGATCAAATTGGAAGCTACACTTACTTTCCATCAACTCTGATGCACAAAGCAGCCGGAGGATTTGGAGTGCTCAATGTTTATGCAAGATCAGTCATTCCAGTTCCATATGCCAAACCTGCCGGAGATTTCAGTTTACTCGTTGGTGATTGGTACAAGACGAGTCACAAGGTGAGAGTTGAATATAATTGCTCATTGTGTATTTATTGGTTTTATTGTAATTTAACGTAGAATTGTCTGAACTTCGTTTTCCGGTAAAATGAGTTATTGCATACTTCAATTTTTTTATTTTTTATTTTTTGAAAATTATTAAGCTCTTGCACTATGAAGTATTCAGGGTCAATAGTTCTCTACTTGTTGGTTGAATAGATTAGAATAAATCCAGGTACCTGGGGATTTTGGTTTCCAATAAAGTAGCCCCTCTTGTTTTTATTTTGTTCAAGAAAAGTAATTGTATCTGCCGATAAGCTCCAAAATTTCTAAGTATGGATAAGCTCAGGTTTTGTTCTTCTCAAATAGGCCATTTTGAAACGGCAAACAATGATAGAAAAAGACATTAGTTTAGACATTCTTACCCCATGATCATGGTTCTTCTGGGACATTGATAAGGATGGCTTCTGTTGGAGAAGCCGAAAGGAAGTGATTTATCTCCAAAATGCAATGTGAAATGAAAATTTAACCAAGAAATTTTTACCTGTTTCCACGCTAAATTTCCTCTCTCTGTCATAAACACTTCAAATAACAATGGCAATATGTTGCAGGGCTTGCAGCTAACACTCGATTCTGGGAAGTCTCTGCCCTTCCCCGACGGAATCCTTATAAATGGGCAGGGTCAGTCTTCCTTCAGTTGTGACCAAGGTAATCTTGATAGCTTTGGTTTTCAACTTGCGAGGCCTTCATGTTCCCAGAATGATGTAAATTTATTCCATTTATATTCCTAATTCTATCTTTTGCTAAATTTCCAGGTAAAATCTACATGTTCAGGATTTCAAATGTTGGATTATCCACTTCCTTTAACTTCAGAATTCAGGGGCATAAAATGAAGTTAGTCGAGGTTGAAGGATCAAATGTACTTCAGAACACATATGATTCTCTGGATGTTCATGTTGGTCAATCTGTATCTGTTCTAGTCACCCTGGATCAGCCTCCAAGAGACTATTACATTGTTGCGTCTACAAGGTTCACAAAAACAGCCCTCACGACCACAGCAGTGTTACACTATACAAACTCTCAGGCTTCTGTTTCTGGACTCCTGCCTGCCGGCCCGACTGATGACATACTCTGGTCCATTGACCAAGCCAGAAGCTACAGGTACACCCTCGCAGAACATTTTTCTGTATAAATCGAGACATTGTAATATGCCAAATACCACATCATTTGAGTTTTGTACTTCGCCTATGATGGGACATTTGTCTTTGTATGAGACTTTGGAAATTTTTCTTGCTTATACAATAATTTCAGTAGATAATATGTATAAATTTAATAAATTTGGGGTCGACTATTTGAATCATTTTATTTTTTGCCACTTTGATTGTATTAGACGATCTGAAGCAACTAAATCCTTGGCAACAAGTCACAAATGATAAAAGTTGACATCAAATGCAGGTGGAATCTGACATCTAATGCTGCAAGGCCGAACCCCCAGGGTTCATTCCATTATGGAAGTATAACACCATCACGGATAATTAGACTTGCCAACTCGGCTCCTATTATCAATGGGAAACAGAGATATGCAGTAAACGATGTCTCTTACACCAATGCAGACACCCCTCTAAAGCTTGCTGATTATTTCAACATCTCTGGCATTTTTAGCTTGAATTCCATCCAAACTGTTCCCTCTGGTGGTTCACCTCACCTAGCTACATCTGTGATGCCATCTTCTCATCATGAATTTATTGAAATTGTTTTTCAAAATAATGAGAACACCATGCAGTCTTGGCATCTTGATGGTTACGATTTCTGGGTTGTAGGGTAAGACTATATCTTCATGAACTTGTAATTAATAACTCAAAAGAATGAGTTTGTAAATTGCTTTTCTTCTTACAAACGTCAGGTTTGGATCGGGACAATGGACACAAGACAGCAGAAAAGGATACAATCTTGTCGATGCTCTGACCAGACACACAACACAGGTAACTCCAAATTTCACTTTCAGTTATATATAGGGTCATTTTCCAAATTTCTCACCATTACAACTCTGCTCACAGCTTACAATTAAGTATCAACGACGACAAATTAAGTCTTGTTCCTAATAAATGTGGAGTTGGCTACATTAATCCCTTTTTGCTGCTCCATATGGTTTATTGCTAAATCTACTAGGACATTTAAAGTAAATGGATCCTTAGGAACTACACACTATGTTAATTTTGGTATGTCTTTCCTCTCTTGTTCTACCGGGATCGCAACACCTATATGAACAAGGGCATCATTAAAGTGAATACAATTACAGTTGTATGTCTTTCCTCTCCTGACTAGTTCCACCAAGATCGAGTCACTTGTATGAATGGAAGTATCTTTAGGTCTACATAAAACTTGTCCCAACTATGAGTTGTACTTTTCCTTAATTTACTCACTTGGACCTCTCATTTCTTATCTTATCTGCGTATGACAATACATCGATTTTAACATCTTGATTTCTCCTACATTCATCTTATCGACATAGTTCACAATCAACTACACTGGAATAATATATTTCATTCATGTCACACACAATAAAATCTTACATGTTGCATGAAATTTCGTGCAGGTGTATCCCAATTCTTGGACAGCTATATTGGCGTCCTTGGACAACCAAGGAATGTGGAATGTGAGATCTGCAATGTGGGAAAGGCAATACCTTGGACAGCAATTTTATCTGAGGGTATACAATACAGTTCCCAATTTTGCTAATGAATATGACATTCCTTCCAATGCTCTACTCTGTGGTAAAGCCATTGGGAGACGACCTTAGCTTTATGATTTAGTCAATATAGTTTGTATTTCAGTCATCAGAGCTTGGCTGTTTTTCAGGTTTGTTGTCGTTGTAGTCATGGTTCCTTAGTTGTATGTCTCGATCAATTTTGATTGTTTTGTATGGCCATTAAGTCGGGTTATTCAGATTTTTGCTTACACGTCTTCTAAGGACGACTTTTCTTCTTGGTGTACCGGTGGTTGTTATTCATAACTGGACAATAGTTTGGGAAGGTAAATGGTTGAGAGTAGTATCAGAAAATGAGAATTTTATTGTATTGTATTGTCTAGTTCAGTCATTTTCAGTGTTGCATATACATGTATACACGATATGTAACAAAGGTGGCGAAGAATTAGTCGGTGTACTGGAATTCTATTTTCTCAAAAACTTCACTATTTACGAGATAGACTTCATATGTGGGTTAGAGTCGGACAATGTTTCACGTGAAATTATTGAGTGGAAATTACATGGACTGAGTATTCTGAAAATCTCAATTCATAATTAAGAGTTGCTAGTTTTTCTTTCAAAGATCAGATATAATTAAAATTTGAAATATTAATAATAATGCTATAAAATAAAAATAATCCATCCCACACACCCCATAACCCTAAAACCATTTCCACCCCCTTCTTCCTCTCTCCATCTTCTCTCCTCACTCTTTCTACCAACCACTAACGACGCCGCCATCCCTTCCGGTGATGCCACTCTCCTCCATCATACCATCATCGCGTTGTGTTGCACCATTTCCCACCACCGTCACATTGTGCCAACATCGCTCAACCTTGCACAATCGCCTCATTCTGCGCACCAACCTCGACCCGCCTCTCACCACCATTGTACTGTGCGCCATGGTTTGTGATTTGTATCGATCCGTAGATGAGCAGTCGCCATGGTTAGTAATTGTGGTTTTTGGTTTTTGTTGGTTAGAGTGGTGGTGGTTTCCATGGTTTCAGTGATGTTGAGGTGGTTTATTGACATTGGTGGTGGTGGTGGTAGTAGATCTACCAATAGTGGTGGATATGATGGTGGCAATGGTGATGGTCGTGGCAGTGGCGCAGTGGTTGTGGTAATGGTAGTTGGGTGGAATGGAATAGGGCCAGATAAGGTTTTGTAACCGATTATTTGATTGATTATGACCAATAAATTGGTTAATGTTTGTGAAACAAATATTATGTGACCAAAAGAAGTGATTGTGACGTACATTTTATTAAGTTGCGATTGATAAATAATTTGTGACCAAAAAATAAATGTTACCTATTAATTTGATAAATTTGTGATAGAATATTAAATTGTGGCCTGTAAAATTTTTAATTTGTGATTGTGATATAATTTGTAATTTATAAAATTTTTGATTTGTTACTAATAAATAATTTGTGTCTAATTAATTTAATAATTTGTAATCAAATTGAATAGAATTGTGATCTTAATATATTTAATTAATGAAATATATATTTAATTAATTATTTTAGAAATAAAATATACTAATTTTTGGTTTTTGAAGTTTTAGACCTTGTTTCTTTGTTTTAAAATATGTCATAGTTAATCTATTAGATATGAAAATTTTCCAATTATCAAAAACAAGTAGCATCCAGGACATGTGAGCTTGGTCCGGGTTAGCAATATGGAGCCGCACCATATAGGTGGCCCAAGATAGTCTATTTCATCTCATAGTGTACACAATGCATTACACCTCTTTCACGTGAAGGGAGGCGAAGAATATTTTATTGTGAGGGGGTGTAATGCGTACACATAGAAATTTTCATTTATTTGGGCAGAACCAATACTTTAGGTTTTGTTTGGTAGAATAGGCCAATAATAAATTTCAATCAAGTATTTTAATTGAAGAGGAAAAAAATACATATACTTCATTTGACTATAACATTTTTATATGTATTACAATTTAAATAAATATCAAAATACTAATGGGGGTGTTTGAGCCACATTATTTTGGCAATAATACATTCTTAAATAGTGTATTGATTGAAAAGTGGTTAAAAAATGAGGAAATTTTTTTTATTTGCGTGTAATATTATTTTATTGAAGAATGTGTGATTAAAATGATGTCAAATCACTGTTTAAAAATACATTTTTTGAAATAATGTGGCTCAAACAGGCCCATTGTTAGTATATCATTTTTTCACATTTTATCACATTATTTTTTTTAAAGTACTCATTTTTAACCCCACATTCTTCATTAAAATAATATTATACGCAAATCAATTTTTTTTTATTTTTTTAACTATATATTTCAATATCAATCATTATTTCATAATACATTACTCACAAATAATAAGACACAAACAAGCACATAATTACATTTTGCCCTGTACGGTACCGCTATTATTCAACAATAATCGATTTGGTGTTTGGGCATGTGGAATTTATTAGTTTTTTCCTTTTTTAATGCGATGCTGCAGGCTTTCCCTTAAAAGAGAAGGCAAACTTCAAATCAAATTTATTGCTTTTATGTTAATGTCCAAATTGGCCATTAAATGTTAGTCAAAAGTTGTTGGTTTGATGCATTTATTTGGAGAGACATTTCGGTCCTTAGAAAATGTTTGTAGAGGGTAAAATTGAGAACTTGGATTAAATGTATGTCACCCTACTCAACCGACTCAAACAATTTTTTATAGATCTCATTTTTTTTTTATTTCGAGACACTAAATCTAGCAAAATTTGATTATATATACACACACACACACACTCTCTCATTTTATTCTCGTAATTGAGATATAAACAAGACCACACATTACGCCGCATTTATTTCATCCCAAATCAGAGGGTATTTCTAACATTCAATAGAGTCTAAATATCAATGGGGAAGAAGGCATGTCTAGTGTTGATATATTCTTCAAGAATCAAGTTATTTCCTGACACTGCTCAAAGAATCTGGTGACGTTCTTTTCCAGAATATGCAGGGGCGAGCCCAATGAAGGCTTAGTGCAGGCAAATGTCTACACTGAACTATCACTACAAAAAAATATTGATTTCGTGACAAAAAAATATTGCCGCATGGAGATTTTGTTGCAAAAATAATTTAGCTACAACAAGGCGTTTGTTGCAAGCATTGTTGCACCATATGAGTTATAGAATGTATTTTGTGACAATTTTTAGTCATTTATCATATTAACGAACTCACAACATTATTCATTTGACGCAGAAAATTTGAAATAGCAACATGATATTTGTTGCTATAATGTCATCCTCGCAATGCATATATGTTGCAAAAAATTAAAAGGCGACAAGTCAAACTGTCGCAAAAATTATTTCAATAATGTTTTTGCAAGCAAATTTTGGTTGTAAATACTATTTTAATACGACAACTTTTGTTACCTATTTTACTCTACAACAACACTTGTTTGTATTAATATATGTTTTATAACAAGTCATGTTTGTCACGAAATTTGTTTTACAATGCGTTTGATGTGTTGCAAAATGCATTTTAAGATATCAACATCTGTAATATAAAAAGAGTTCTTCAATGCATTAATCAAATATAAAAGATTGCAAAATATAAAAATTCATATTATTTTCTAAATATTAGTAATGTCAAAAGTTGTGAAAAAAGTGTCACAATAATTGTTAATCTCTTATCAACTCCCACTAAATTCATCATCAATACACAAACCAAAGAAAACATAAATACATATAAAAAAATATTTTACTTATCAATATCATTATCGTCTTTTACTATTTAGAAATTTCTCATCATCGCATCTTCCTCTTCCGAAACATCGTAGATAACTTCATTCATGTCTCACCTATTGATTTGAAGTCTATTTATAGTGTTGCATTATCAATAATATATGAAGCAACATCTCATGGCATACGTGAGTGTCAAGATCTTTACGCTGCATTGATCAAAAAATATACGATGATTCATTCTCTTGGAATGCTTCTTGCTCACTTCCACCATTGTCATTTAATGAAATCGCCCATAGGCCTCTATATTGCACATTTTATACTTCCTTTTGTTGTGGACCCAACATTAGATCATTCATACATCGATGACAATAATGCATATTTTACTATGTAACTAATGTGAAGAAGGATTCTTATTGCATATTGGATAAGCTTTGTGCCCCCCGTGCTCCATCTAGATGTATTTCCTTGAGCAAGAAAATCATTAATGTTCCATTTCAGAGCTACACGCATTAAAAATTTGAAAAATATATACTTCATATAAATAATTTGCGCATATAGACACTTTACAGATCTAAAAGAAAGTCATCACTACGTAGTCAACACACTCTCAACATCCTCTTGGATCTTACCACATGAAAAATATATATGTCAAACAAGGCTAAGAGATGTTGAATTTTAGACATGCATAAATTAATGACAATGAAAAGAACATCAAAAGAAGATGGATCATTTTCATTCAAAATGGAAACTTCATAATGATAAAGGGTGGCTTGGCTTCATGTTACATTTGTATATTTTAGATTGCATTAAAGGAGAGTTCATGTCTACCTATCACAACCAATTATCCAATGCACAAAGCAACTTTAGAAATTACCCTTATATTTCTTCAATTTTATGGGAGATTAAGCAACTGACGGAATGTTATATACTAGTACAGGATGCCATCGAGTAATTTTTGTTGAGAAGTTGAAGATTCCAACAATTTTCATAATCAATTGTAAGGGATAAAACTATCATAAATGCACAAACTCACTTAATTGAGAGAGTATACTATATTCTCGATCTCATTTACAGTAATTAAATCAGGGTTTCCATTGTTTGTATAATAATTGCAAGATTTATAATCATGCGAATTAGCAATAGGAAAGACTAAAAGGTGCGCTTTGAATGATGTTTTTCCCGCAAGAAGAAACTAATTGTAGTTAAAAATTGAATGTAGAATAAATCAATTTCCTCCTACTTGTGAATTCTAACCACATTCTTCAACAACCTCTTCAATTCAGGAACTATCAAATCAGCCCACAATTAGTAATCAATTGAATGCTACAATAAAAAATTGTCGTTGATGTTCTTACATAAAGCAAATGGTTAGGCATGAATTTGAAATAAACACGGATCAATTTTTTTCCACGTACATCATCTTTGAATGAGGCGGTAGGCAAAACCAAACCTAAGGAGAGGCCCAAGAGGCCTCTGCCTCAGGCCAGCATGTAAGGGGGCCCAAAAAAATAATCTTGCGACTCTGTTTTATTTTGTTTCGAAAAACCAATTTCAATTGTTTATCTTCTGCAGTCAGCTGTTCCTCCATGCCAATCGCCACGGTTACGTCTGCTGTTTGCAAGACTGCAACTCAAGGCCTTGCAACCACTCCTAAAACCTACCAGCGATGGGCAACGACAAAGTCATAGCATCTTGTGGCAGTCTTCTATTATCGGACTCGTTGGTACTTGGTACTATTTGGTAAGTCATTTATCTTTCCCAAATTCCATCCGGCCGACGGCAATCAAGGCATGAATCTGATTCTGATGCTAGC
This sequence comes from Olea europaea var. sylvestris, assembly GCF_002742605.1. NCBI lineage: Eukaryota > Viridiplantae > Streptophyta > Magnoliopsida > Lamiales > Oleaceae > Olea > Olea europaea. The sequence goes on along the minus strand of NW_019237393.1, from coordinate 283,712 downwards.
ATTCTGCTTCTGTTAGTTCTGTATGACTGTATTATCTATCAATTTGTTTTTTTGCAATGTTTGATATCCAAAATCCAACCAATCGCATAGTGGCATTCTTCTTCAGCCTTCCGTGCTTTTGTTAATTATTATCTAATATCTATCAATTTGTTTTCTTGTAATGTTTTGGGTGTGAGATTTAAATTGATTTCTTTGTCTATTTGTTGCATCTTGATTCTTAAACTTGAAGACATTAGACATGTTAAATGGATTTCAATTGGTCAATGAAATTCTTAAATTCATCCATTAATGATGAATGATTAATGATTAATCCTGCCATGTTAAAGTAATTTAAGGGCAAGTGAACTCTGATTCTATGAAGTAAGCTTCCTGTGACTATGAGCAATTGTAATCTAGACTCTAGCATTCCAATTTTTGTGTTGGGGGTTTTTGAAGATAGTAGTTGATGATGATCCGATGAAATAGGTAAGGCTAGGTGATGAAAATATAGATTCATTAGCTCGACTTAATGGATTTAGCTCTCTAGTATTTATTTTTTATGTTTTGGTCTAGTTCTCTCATTATCAAGTGAGCAACTATAACTCTAGAATTGATAAAGTGTGAATTATGGTTGATGTTAAGTTGAGTACTTTTATTATAAGTTGTTAATTGTGATTGGGTCATCAATTTTGAATTTTAAATCTTAAATTAACCTAACTTGGACATCTTTTACTCTCAAATTTCAATAAGTATTTGATGTTAAGTGACTTGAGTCAAACACCATGGCTCCTAAATATGTGTCGGGAGCTCAAAAATGGAAGAAGAATGAGAGAGTTGAGGCATTAATTCGAAGTCAAGCTAGAGATATAGATAAGTACTTTAATGGCAAGAAAAGAAAAGAGAAGGAAGAAACACCAGAAAATTTAACGATTGACAAACAATAGAATCGGAATGATAATGATAATAATCATGTGGATGAACGGAAAGAGAACAAGGAAATGATTGAACCTGCAAATATAGATGAGTCAAAATAGAATGATGAAAATAACGTTCAACATGAAAATTTAAATCAAGAGAATTGCTTTTTTTTTAATGATCTTGGAAATTGGAAGGACATTCACATTGATCAAAAGATAAGAGACTTTTTAGTTGAAATGAGTCCAAAAAGAGTTGATGACATCTTGTTTATCAGAGATAATCAAGGTAGACATTTTGAATCATCACAATATAAGCGATTAATGGCAAATGGGCAGACAACTGATAGAAGATGGCTAGTGAATTCAATTTCTTTAGATAAGATATTCTGTTTTTGCTGCAAGTTATTTAAGATAGAAAAAATGGTTAAAAATATTAGCTAATTAGGTAATGACGTATACAATAATTGGCATAATATGCATCGGCGTCTTACACATCACGAAGTGTCTAAGGAGCATATAGGTTGCATGATTAGTTGGATAGAACTGGAACATAGGCTTCAAATAAAACATACAATTGATAAAAGCATACAATTTTCCATCAACAAAGAAAGAGAGTATTGGAAATAAGTGTTAACGAGAATAATTGCTATTGTGAAAAGACTCACTAAAAATACTTTGGAATTTCAAGGAGATTGTGAGCAACTTTATGTTGAGAACAACGAACTTTTTTTGCAAATAATAGAAATGGTTGCTGAGTTCGATCCAATAATAGAAGAACGCATTTGACTGCTCAAGCACATGAGATTCAGTATACATATCTGGGTCCAAAGATTCAAAATAAATTGATACAAATGTTGGCAGGTGAGGTGAGAAGTTTAATTGTCACAAAAGTGAAGCATGCAAAATATTTTTCCGTCATACTTGATTGTACTCCAGATACAAGTAATGAAGAACAAATGTTTCTAGTAATACTCGGTAGACTCACCAATGGTACAGGAATATTGGATTGAATTTTTGAAGGTGGATGATACATCAGGATTTGGACTTTTTGCTAAGCTTAAAAAGGTGTTAAAGAATCTTGAGCTAGATATTGATAATATAAGAGGTTAATGGTATGACAATGGAACTAACATGAGCGAAAAACATAGAGGTGTACAAAAAGATTACTTGAAATAAATCCTAGAGCTTTCTATACTCCATGTGGTTGTCATAGCTTTAATCTAACATTATGTGATATGGAAAATTGTTGTTCGAAAGCTATGCCTTTTTTTGGAGTGATACAGCGAATCTACATATGAATATTAATGAAGCCATCCAACTTTTACAATCACTTATTTCATTTCTCAAATATCATAGAGAATCTGAGTTTGCCAGTGCCATGGATGAAGCTAAACAAATGGCAAGTGAAATGAAAATTGAAGCTGTATTNGTTACAGTTACATCAGCAGAAAGAAGTTTCTCCAAGTTGAAATTGATCAGGACTTATATCCGATCAACTATGTCACAGCAAAGACTGAATGGTTTAGCCATGTTATCGATTGAAAAAAATGGTTGAACAACTCGACTATACAAAATTGATTGATGTTTTTGCCTCAAAAACTGCAAGATAAGTTGTATTTAAGTGATCTTTTAGAACATTTTCACATTGTTATTTGATTATAATATACATATTTTAAATATTCATTATTTTATTTTATTTTTCGATTTTATGTTTACAAATGTAGTTCCTTAAATCTCTTATAAATGTAAAAATTAATTGCTTCTTATGATTTATGGGCCCAAAATCTGAATTTCGCCTCAGGCCCCGTAAAACACAGGTCCGACCCTAGCGGCAGGGTCTTCCTTTGAGTCCAATTTTGCATCATCATCAAAATCATCATCTTCAACATGATCGACATCATTTTCTCCATCCTCAGCGAGAGTGCAGTTATCTTCCAGTTGCTTTTCGACAAAGACCAATCGCTTTTGGTCCTGTGGAATTCCTAAAAAACAAAAACTATTCAAATTTTAAACCTAACTATATAAATTCCAACCTCGTGAAGAAATAAATCAATGTGCGAAATTTGAAAAAAAAAAAAAAAATATACCTTGTCTTGAATTTTGGTTTTGACATTGTCAATGGTGTCAGTGGTTTCGACCCAAGGGTTATGTTTATCCCATTATAGATTTTACGAAGATCTGCATTTTCCTTTCTCGGCTTCTACAATCCTCAGTTTCTGTAGGGTTTTTGTTACGCCTCATTTTATGAGCCTCGGAACCACTCCGACCCCCCAAAGCCTCTCCGAAGTGATACACCGATTCCTGCCACGGA
>NW_019237393.1:207629-271136 GCF_002742605.1 Olea europaea var. sylvestris | reverse complement strand
GTTTGTTCATTTCGTAGGGAGGAATACGTGGAGTAGCTACAAGTTGACCACGTGGAAGAGCCATTTTTAGAGGTCAACAGTTTTTAATATGAGATTGGGCTAATGAGTCTGTTTTGTATAATGTGTAGATACATATATTTGGTCGGGAAAATGATGCAAATGGTGGAAAAATGAAAATTGAAAAATAAAACTTTTTGCAACAAATATTTTACTGTCACAAAGGTAGATCCTAATGCATCACAAATATTTTGTTGAAAAAAAAAAGTTCGTCGTCATAAATTTGCAGCCAAAAAATATTTTGGCACCATGCTTCCATCATTTTTTGCGACAATCTTTAATGTTTGTCGCGCAATTTAACATTTTACAACAACTTTTTATGTCACCTTATATTTGTTTGGGACTTTTTCTTTTTTTATTCCACACAACCTTTGCGACAAACTTTAAAAATGTGTCACACTAAATCACTTGCTGTGACAACATTTTGTACGTCGCAAAAATGTCATGTTGCGAAATCAAAATTTTGTTGTAGTGTATGGGCCATCACAGCCCAAGTGTTATTAAAAAAATAAAAAAAAAATAAAAGGGAGGAAGAAGAAGAAGAAGAAAAAGAAAAAGTGGTGAATTGTTAAGAAGGCGAGGAATGCTTCTGTTGATTGTCTCCCTCACAGGGATAAGAAAGAGCATGAAACCAGACCTCACAATTGTGAATTAGAAGTCTGTTGAATGAGTTTCAAGACGAAAACAGAGCTTCTCCTTCACAAACACAATCAGTGACCAGTTGATGCATGTAGGTAGAAATTCAACTCCCACAAATATTCAGTACAACACCATCACATTCATGATGATGATAGGCCCCTCAAGTGTCCATGGTAGGGTTGCACTATGTCGTTTAAGTGGGCTTGGGCAAGAACTTAACTTACGAGTGCATGCTGAATCCGAGAAACTTTTGCCCGCATTGAAAAACTTTCCTAGATCCACCCCTACAAATATGTGATCTCTGATTTCCTTGTCAAATATTTCACAATTGAAGGAAATATAATGAATATTTTTCTAATCCCAATCTTGATGCAATTATTTGTACGTCGTGTACCATTTTAGAATATGAAGTTGTCTACTCTATGCGAAAAGTGTACAAGTAACTCCATCATAAGTTTGGTATTTTATTTTTCTAAGTATAAAAATAAAAAAAAAAAAACGAAGAAGAAAAATTCTTATCTGAAATGAAGCGGGTCATAATATATTTGTTGGGGCATTTTTGTTATTTTCGCACCCCTGCCCCCCCCCCCCCCGCCCCCCCCTTTTTGGGTTTGCGATTTTGTACCCGCCCCCCCCCCCCCGCCCCCCCCTTTTTGGGTTTGCGATTTTGTTGTTGAACTATGGTTTTACTAATAAAGTCACAAAAACACATGACTGTGTGATATCTCATAATCCTATTTTATGATGTGTTTGAATTTGAAGTGTCCCACGACTCCCACCCCACCCATGAATGTGAAATAATGTGTTGGCTGTGTGCAATGACAGATCAAGGATTGTTGGTCAGGACGATCGATGATCGTTACCATTGATCGTCGGAAATCAACGATCGTAATAACGAGGTCGTTTATTAATATTGAATCAAATAATATTTAAAATTCTTCAATGTATATGTAAATGACTAAAATATAAAAATCATATACATATGAAAATATATTTAAGTTGAGACTTTCATTTCTGTATGAAAATTAAACATAAACTAAACTTAATTTTAAACTACTATCAAGTTTTAATTTCCAATTTCCAATACTAATTTATTACAAATCACAAGTTCCCCAATTTACTATTTATCACAAATCGCATTCACAGTCGATAGTCCACAAATGTCATACGCAGTCCACAACACACAAATTCTCCCATTATAATTTCACGCCTTTCCCTTTCCCTTTCCCTTTCACTTTGTTACCTAAGCACATATCTATTTTAAGACAACGTTTTACCTAAAATTTGATTAAGGGATCTTAATTTAACGCTAAGAAAGCTTCCCAGTTCCCCTTTAATTATTGAATTTATTTTTTATTTTAGCATCTTTGAAAAATAAAATAGTTAAATAGTTAGCAATAATTAAATATAATAATTTTCACACCCCTTTATACTCCTCTTGATATACAGTACACAAGATAAAGTGAGGGTTCGATTCCTGAGATATGAAATTAGACTCTTTGTGGACACTAGTGTATGAGCAAGCTCTTGTTCTCTGACCTATTGTGGCACATCCCGTGATTTACCTCTCTCACGATACTTCAGGGGTGGGGCGTTGGAGGCCCTCAAGGTTGGGGTTTAACCTTTTTTTTTTTCACAAGATAAAGAGAGAAAAAGAAACAGAGCATATACATGCATTATTCACGTATGACATATCCATATAAATTTGAAACAAAAACAAAAAGAAGAAAAAGGGCTCCCACACATAGAGAGAACGGCGACAGGCTAGTGGGAGGCGGAGGTCGAGTCGGCCGTTGGACGACAGCAAGCAAGTTACCTTTCCAACTTAGTCACTCGGCATTGGGCTACACACACAATAGGGCTAGCAATCAATTTTGCTAACAGTGTGCTAGCAATCAGTTTTGCTCAAGTTTTGAATGGCGTATAACCTATGTGCTATGGATATTATTAATGGGCCTATTTTTATATTTTTTTTATTATTATTTTTTAAAAAGTCCAAAGCAAAAAAACTTTTGTCCCAACAATGGCGATTGCTGCTTGTCTTCAAGCTTCCTATCTTTAGGTCTTCTGCTGCCTGCAACGATGGCAACTGTCATACCTCACTTCCAACTCATAAATTTCGATAAAGCCAGAACAGGAGGTCGTGCCACCTCGTCAGGTGTTGACTCTTTAACATATCCGTTTCTTTCTTTCCATCTCTTCAACAGTCAGTTGATGGTCCAACATTCATGGAATTTTTAGTTTCAACATTTATAGAAGTCTTAATTCCACTATTGATTGAAAAATTGGTAACTTAAGCCATAACTTGATGGGAATTTTGGCTATATATATAGATGGGTTGGGTCTCTAAGCTTCACCATCGAAAATACAAGATACACTATCAATTTAGTGTATTGATAATTTAGAAGTTCCATTACCTGGAACAAAAGGAAAGCTTCTGGAACAACATCAATGGCCAGAGGTATGAACTCGATCCGTGCAATATTTTGATTTTTCGATCCAATTTGTTTCTGCATGTTTTGGATCGATTTTTGGTCTAATAGGATCCGCCACTAGCTGTGTACAGCTATGGATGTAGTGAATGTCTTCATAATTAGCTAGGGGAATAGATTTGTTTGGACTACTTGCAAGGTTGGTTATGAATATGTCGAATTTGATGACATGATAATTAATGAATTAAGGGTGGATAGAAGAAAAATGACTTCCTAGAAGAACAATCAACATAATCTTGAAGTATTAGTCACTGCAATCATAGATGTTATTCCCTATTTGGTTTACTATGGTTGAAAAGTTGTGAGTTCAATAAAAATATGTGGTTAAAATTATTTGTCAACTTGGACTTTTTTTTTTTTTTTTTTTTTCTTTTCAGGTTATAATCTAAACCAAACAAAGACTAAACATATATTAGGTGGAGGCGGCTAGTAATCCATGAAACCTTGGCCCCTTTTTGGTTTAGATAAAATAAATAAATTTTTAGTAGATTTTAATGAGAGTTAATGAATCGTATGATTAAAATTAGGATAATTAATACAAAACGTCCCTATCTTTCATGATTTTTATGGAAAACGTTCCTACCTTTCGTTTTTTGGTGCATTTCATCCATACATTTACCTTTTCTTGTGGAAAATATCATTTTTATCATTTTTCTCAATAAAAAGTTATAAAATGATTAATATACCATTCTATTTAAATAAAAAAGAAAATAAAGAACTAATTGCAATCATAGTTCCAATTTTTAAAAAAGTTCAAAAGAGGAGGTGGAGGTGGAGAATTTTTTTATTTTTTTATTTGGAACTACGATTGCATTTAGTTCTTTATTTTTTTATTTAAATAGAATGGTATATTAGTCATTTAATAGCTTTTTATTGAGAAAAATGATGAAAATGATGTTTTGTATAAGAAAAGGTAAAGGTAAGGACAAAATACGCCAAAAAGCGAAAGGTAGGAACGTTTTCCACAAAAAATTATTAAAGGTAGGGACGTTTTTCACAAAAATTATGAAAGGTAAAGACGTTTTGTGCTAATTACACTTAAAATTAATTATTAATTTCGGCAAAGATTTTAATCCAACTTTTTAACTGAACAAAATAGGAACTCGTGCCAGAAAACTAAGGAGCCGACCTAATTCCAATGGCAACAAGTACATGTCTGGCATGGCATGATCAGAAGGCAAAGGGCTGCAGAAATTGACGATATTTAAGCTTAGAACGGAACCATTCCTTCCATACAGAAATTATTCTTCATTATGTTGTCATATAAAAAATAAAATTGCGTACATAAACACACATTATACGCTGAAATGATAACAGTTTTTATTTTGATACCATAATTATTGAGTTTAGATATTATCAGTCGATCAGTGTACGGTTTTACAATGGAGTAGGGACAGCTCTGAGAGGATTAGCCTTTTGCAAAGTGATTCCAAACTTCTCCTCCATATCCAAATCCTTGGGTGAAATGCCTCCTTCAAGTTTCCAATCAAACGAATTCACAAGTGAACCCAACATTACAGGCACCATTCTAATAGCCAAAGGCAATCCAGGGCAAATTCTTCTTCCAGCGCCAAATGGAATCAGTTCAAAATCTCTTCCCCTAATATCCAGTTCAGATTCCATGAACCTCTCTGGCTTAAACTCCAATGGATTCTCCCACAGAGTTGGATCCCGTCCAATAGCCCATGCATTCACCAACACTTGCGAGTTCTTCGGCACGGTGTAGCCGGAGACCTCCACGTCTTGTTCGACTCTGCGTGGAATCAAGAATGGAACCGGCGGGTGTATCCTCAGGGCCTCTTTCACCATGCACCGGAGATATGGAAGCCGAGAAACATCGGCTTCTTCTAAAACTTTTCCTTTTCCAATCACTTCCTCAAGCTCGGCTTTGGCTTTCTTCATTGTTGCTGGATTCTTGAGTGTCTCTGCCATTGCCCATTCTAGTGTGCTCGAAGTTGTATCAGTTCCCGCAACGAATAGGTCCTATAATAAAATTGTGCACGTGTTAGATTTTTACGAAAAAAAATAAATATACGTTATCAAGGTATCTACTAAAGACATAACATTTTAAGTCCAGATTTATCTCCCTTTAAAACAAAAACTACTAAAGACATAACATTTTAAGTCCAGATTTATCTCCCTTTAAAACAAAATTTTTTAATTCTCATACTTATTTTCAACCACATTAACATAATAAAATACTGGGCACATAAACTTAACAAATTTTCATACTTTTTAATCATATATTCTTCAAAAAATACTATTCAAAACATCATTTTTTTTTTTTTTTTGCAAAATAATAAACATCAAACATGAGTTAAATAAGGTCCTATTTGGTTTAGATAAAAAAATTAATTAAAAGTTAAGTCAAAGTTAACAATTAATTTTAGGGAAGTGCTACATGTACATAATAGTCTACATAATGGTGTACATAATTACACGTCGCACTAGATCCAACCTTTAATTCAAATTTCACACTTGCACATCAACAATCGGATGATTGACATATCATATTATGGACATTATTATGTGCAATAATTATGTACAAATAGAATTTTCCTTAATTTTAACCACGCATTGTATAAAATTCAAAAATTTTCAAATACACGTTCCATCAACTTTAACTATAATCTAATAAAAATCTTATTTTTATTTAAAACCAGACAAGGGTATGATACAGTTCTAGCATAGGGGAAAGTTATAACTTTTTGTTCTCATAGATGTTGTTTGTACTTGTGTGGTGTGGCATTAGTGTAGGCCCGCAGAGTGGTTAAGGGAGAAAAACCAAGAACATCTTATAATCGTCTTGTTAAGTCTTTATTTTTCAAAACGCATTTTCAACTATGCATCATTTTTGCAAAATATAAACGTAGATCCGTAAATTTTCCTTTTTTTATCTCATTCTCAAAAAGAATTTATTATCAAAAAAATTCCACCAAATAAGGACTATATATAATATTCTAGGTACCATTTAAGAATAATTACCACGCAATATTGAACATAATTAGATATCACTATAATTAAGATATCAAGGATTTCTCTTTTTTTAATATTGTTATCCTTTTAACCTAAAAGAAAATTTCTATGTACCAACTCACTAGCTTTATTTTTTATTTTTTTTCAAATTTTTTTGGTCCCTTAGCTCTGACCCTAGTGGGGTCCTGGATAGGTGTGTGTTAAGACGGTGGAAAGAAGAAACACATACCAAACACAAGCGTTCGATATGAACCCTATCGATTTCTTCTGGATTTTCTTGGCTGGTGTCAAGGAGGACATCTAACACATCACTGTTTTTGCTATTATCGGACATCCTTCTCTTCAACCTTTCATTAATCAAGCCACCGAAAAGCTCTATGATCTTGCCAAAATGAATAGTCATGCGGCGCCGTATACCTGTTCAAAACAACATTAAGTTGTTAGATAGACCTGTTTATTTATGGAAAATTGAACACATATACAAGTGATGACGTGTTAAATACAATATTTAAATAAAAAATATATATGAGCTTGTAGACAAGATAATTAGTAATACCTAGAGGGTCTAACTTTTCAAGAACAGGGAAGAAATCCACAAGATTAGGCTTCCCAGCCTCCACCATTACATTCCAAACCAGGTCCTTGAATTCTTTGGCCGAATCTGAAAAAGGGTCCGTTAAATCCTTAGAGAAAATCGTATTAGACAACAAATTCAGTGAAGTTCTGAATGCAGCCCGGCCTATATCCACTGCCTCCCCGGCCTGACTATTTTTCCGGCAATAAGTAATGAGTTCTTGCACCTTCCTGACTCTCAAATGCTGGTTCGCGTCCAACCGGTTGCCGGAAAACATATTAGAGTTCAATATTTTCCTGAGGCTGCGCCACGTCGATGCCACCGGCAGCCACACCACGGAATACTTGAACTGGTTGTGTGCATGGATGGCATTAGGTATATGCCTACTCGAAAATGCAAGGTCCTGTTTTTGCAGAACCTCCTTCGCCATGGCGGAGGAGGTGATCACCACCGTATTTATACTGCCAAAACGGAGGCACATGATTGGCCCATAAGTTTTGGCCAGTTTAGCAAGAGACTTGTGGGGTTGATCACCGAGCAAGTGGAGGTTTCCGATTATCGGCAACGGCGTCGGCCCTGGTGGTAGGTTCTTGCCTCTGGTGGATATTGAGCGGAAGGCTTGGATTAAGGTGAGTGCAAATAATAATCCTAAGACAATTGTGAGGAAATCCATGATGTTTTTTCACACAGTACACACACTAATCGTATAGAGATTGGGAATTGCTCGAGCTCGTTTAATATTTGTACTGGAATTGCTGTCCACGAGTAGCGCGAGCGGTTAATAAATTAAGGAAATATTATCAGATATCTTATGAACAACAGTGTTTCGGTAAATTTGCACAAATCATCCCCAACTTATTAGGCTATATGTGAAATTAGTATTTATTCTTTCTTTTCTAGACAGTCCACTCCTTGACCAAAAGTTTTGTCCGAAATACTACTTTCCAACAATTTTAATCAACGACTATAAATCAGATGTTCGAGATTTAGATGACAATTTTTGCATTATTTAAAATTTTTGCATTAAAACCTTATGTTGTGGAGTGAGTAGTCGAAAGAAAAGGAAAAAGAATTGAGACTGATTTTTGTACATATAAAAGTTGGTGGACGATTTATGGCAAATTTCCCTTTGATTGTTTCTGTATTTGGAAAAATGATATTTGTGAGGATTGATTGATTTGTTTTTTATTGTGAAGGTGACAAAATAATATGCACCGATCACTTTTTCTTTTCTTTTTTTAAATAAAAAATTGGTACATGTCATGAATATATTGGTAATAAAATAGTAAAATCGAATGCAAACCCATTGCTGACGTTGATTGAGAATAAAATAAATTAATGGGGTGTTTGGTAGACATTTTTATGTAAAAATACATTTTAGAATAGTAAATTGATGTGAAATGTGTGGTTGAGAAATAAGGAAAAGTTTTTAATTTACGTGTAATATTATTTTAATAAAGAATGTGTGATTGAAAAGAAAAGAGAGAAAAATGCATTTTGAAAAAAATAGCTACCAAACGGGGGGTAAGTCACTGTTTGATGAAGATGACAATTAAATTTTTAGTAGATTTTAATAAAAGTTGGTGAAATGTGTAATTGAAAAGTTGTGAGACACATAAAAACGTTGTTAAAATTCATTGTTAACTTTGACTTAAATTAAATTTTGAATTTTAATTAATGCCAAAATGGGACTAAGTTAAAATATATCTGAATTAGTTTTTTTGGCACATTTTGATTAAAAAAAATGAGGAAATTTGTGATTAAAAAATCTTACTACCCATGAAATATATAGTTAAAATTAATTACTAATTTTCACTTGAATTTTTAAATTCGATTTTTTAGTGAAAATCAAACACGGGCATAATATAGTAGAGTTATGCTATAAGTATCGGGTTTTTGTTTAGAAAATTTTTCACAAGCGTGGGTGTTGAAACATCATTAAAAGATGGGAAAAAAATAAAATACAGACGAACATGATTTTTTAATTTTAAAATATTGTATGAATTCTGTAATTTTTTCCTTAAAAAAAATCCAATATAGTAATATAAACTACTTTTATCTTTTGGACTAAGGAAATATATTAGACGTACTATATTTGAGTTGGGATTTAGCCATTAGGTATGATCTAGTTTTATTAACAAAGTCGTTCAAATTAATTGATCTTTCTTGTCTTCAAGCCTAATTGGCTAATTTCAAAGTTTGGTCATTGATAATCGTGAATGCATTGCAAGAAAGGAGAGAGAAATAACACAAATGGTCGATGTGAAATTTAGACCCGTTTGATTCCCATTAATTTTCATTTCATTACGTTTCATTTTTATCTCTCCTATTTTTAACCACACAATCTTACATAAAATAATATTATACGTAAATCGAAAACTTTTCCTTCTTTTTCAAACACTCATTTCTCAAAAAAATACTATTCCACTCATTAATTTTTTCATATAATGAGGGCCAAACATGGGCTACTCATATTTGACCGTCATTTTTCTTCAAATTAATTTTTCACTATATATTCATAATTTTTATCAACTTCTCAACCTCACATTTTATTAAATTTTATTAAAATCTGCTAAAAGTTATTTTTTCACTAAACAAAACAGGGGCTTAGTGTTGGTGTAATTCGAAAAGCCTCCTTCGGTGGTTGATGACTTTGGCCTTGGTATTTTTGTTCAGCCTCTTATTCCATTTTTTAACAAAATAACTGGGAAAAAGGTGCTTCAATAATCTTGCCACGGTCAAAATCAAATGACAAAAGAATTCACCTTCGAACCAAATAAATCGTGCCCAATGACTTCCGGGTAGTTTTTATCTTTTTAATTTTTTCTTGATCGAGAACTTCCAACAAGAGGTGGCTACCCAAATAATTCGATCATTCTATCTGCTGAAGATTCTAGAAATTGAACGACGAAAGAATCAACCTTTGAACCAAAATAAGACGTGCCTAATGACTTCCAGATATATATTTTTCCCCTTTTTTTGTGGGAAACTTTTCTAACACGACCCGTCCCGAATTACCTTAGTGGACTCCAAACGTGACGTGCGCCGATGATAGATGCTGACTAGATGTCAAATCTATCACCAAAACTAACTATTAGTTATTTCAAAAAAATGCAACAAAATTAAATGCTTATGTAAAACATAATGCAATGGGCCCAAAATATTTACTTCGTACTTTATCAATATGAGTTATAATGTTCAACATGTCGTGTGGCTATTATTCCAAAATCATTAGGTTTTTTCAGCTAAAAAAAATCAATTGTTACCCGCAGGAAAAATCGTGGGAAAATATATGAGTTGATACTCAGTGAGTGGAGAAGTTCGAAAATAATTATATTTTTTCAATTTTACATTTCTATTGAAAATCAAGTTCATATCATTTAATAATTCACAAGATAACATCATGTAATTAAAACCAAAAGAGAAATATTCATATAAGGTCGTAAAATATCATTTCAAAATCATGATATTAATATCAGCTGATAACGACATTATAATTTTATCACATCAAACATACTGAAAAATTCACCAAAAATGTACCCTCTGACTAAAATATGTAATCCGCCCCTCGGGCTAAGAACTTTCGCCACAGGCCTTTGGCCCCTCCGTGAACGAAAGACGATCTCAAAGACATCTCACAATCAATTCTAGAACACGGCAAAGGCTCCTCGGTGAACTATATTTACACGGTCGAGACCCCTTCATCCCCGGTCCAAGACCCCCTCAGTGTAGTATAGAATACGGTCAAAGCCCTTCAGTGAACTAGAAGAAATATATAATCACGGGTACTTTTCTGGTCGATCTCAAAATCATATCTCATATTCCAATTCACAATATAACGTATACAATCTTAGAAATTCTACATGTATCATAATAAAAGATATTTCTATAATAATCATGTAATTCGAACACATAATTGCATATAATTGCACATACTTTAACAATAAACTTAATTTATAAATACTTTAAAAGTATTTATATTTTTTCACTCACAGTACTATATTCATAAAATCAATCCGGTTGGTAAGCTGTTCAGATATCAGTATCGTCGCCTGAAATACGATATAATTTTTAAATAAACAATTAATTATTTTAAATAATTTCAATAATTAAATAGGCGATACTCAAACTTAATTATTTCACGTTTAAGCGATTTCTACAGTCTATTTAATCACTAAAACTAGTTTTTCTTTCACTTTACTCAATTTCGTAGTTTATCATACTTAATTCCTTCAATAAAATTGAATTTAGTTTAAAATTCTAACAACTATAAAATTAAACATAACTTGACAATCAGTAACTTTTTACTTACCTTTCAAAATTGAGAAATTCAAGCTTAATAGTATACACCCCTTATTTTCTAACAACTTGGCAAAATTTTTCTATTTTTTCTTCTTTCTTCTTTCTCTCTCTCTCTCTCTTTTTTTTTTTTTCTTTCATTTTCTCTCTGTATCTCGATTTCTCTCCGCATGTTTTTGCATGTTAAGGCAAATGGATTTGTTTGGCATTATTGAAATGGATTTGTATGGCAATGGATTGGTATAAAATCAATGCACCGCCTGACCTTTTGTTTTTACTTCCCTTTATTTTTTTTAATATAGCATGACATGTTTGACTAACATTTGGTTTTGAGTTATTTTAATTTAATAAAGATATTACATTTTTCGCCAGAGATGGCTGCCCAAATAATTCGATCATTCTACCTGTTGAAGATTCTAGAAATAGAAGGAAGTTTGGCCCATATTTCTTGAAGTGCCTCTACAAATAGATTCAATAGAAACTCTCTCTACCAGTTTATCATTCTTTATACGTAGTGGTGGGAAGCTTGTTTGGCTTTTTGTTGATCGATAACCTGCAGTAGCTCATCCTAAAGATTAGTTGGGTGGGAGTCTCGTAGGACATAAAATGCAAAAAAAATGTTATTACCTCATCAAATCGTTGTATAGATAATGAGACACCTAAACAAATTATCTTTTGATTTATAGAAATGCCAAGTGACTTTTTTTGACAACCCACTCACACAAGTGAGATCCGCATTTATTTTAATCGCGGGGTCTGTCCATGTAACGTGAGAGGACTGTCAAATAAAGTGTAAAGAATACTATATACCTAGCATTCTTCTTTAATTTATTCCGTGAGGGTTTTATTTTAAGCAATATTCATGGAAAGTATATACTGGTGGCTAGTGTTACTTAGGCATTTGATTGTCACTATGTCATAAGTTTAGTTTTTAAGTGAAAATTAAATTATATAAGTTCAAACCTACAACTCCCTAGGGAATGAATGAAATTTATTTGTTAGTTAAAATCAGTCTCATTCATCAGCCATGGACTTAACTTTCCTCTTGCCCATCGAATACCAAGCCCTACCCATCAATAGAAAGAAACAAACTCGATGACTGAGACAAATAAAGCCAATGTGACCTAATTCTCAACCATGATAGTCTCTTTAAAAGATACAATTAATTGACCAAATTTATTAAAATAAATTGTGTAATTAATTTAAAAATTGTTATAAATACCTTGACAGGAGCTTTAGCACAATATTTTCGGAAATAACGAATTTTCAAGCTGCTGATTTAGTTTAATTCTATTTATTTTTCAAGTATATTAAGTCTTACGAGACATATCGCTTTTATGAATAATTTAGGTTGTGATTTTTTGAATTTTTTTTTTAAATAAAATATCATCATCTTGGTTGCCTTGAAGAAAAAGGAAAGAATCCATGTCCACTCAAAAAGTTAGTCGCTAAAATAAGAAAGATAAAAAAGATTATTATAAGAATACATTGTTCGAAAAGTCACTTTCTATTATTGCTAAAATGGAAAATTCGTTTTCTGTCAATTAATATGCCGTATGGGTGAGGGAAATGTGGGGTTGATAGAAGAAATCCACGTTTAAGAAAATGCTCTTTTTTTTTTTTTTTTTCAAATATTTATTTATTTATTTATTTTCTATTTACAAAGACCTCTGTGGCAGTGATAATCCCTTAATGAAATTTTCATTTTTCCTATCTTCTTATGCTAAAACGTGTCTCAATTCTAGGTCTCTCATTCTTCCCCTGAAACCAAGATTATTATATTTGTTTTCTTAATTTTTAAATTTTTAAAAGTTTATTTTTAATCGTTTTGTAAGAAATAATTTTTTAATCATATTTTCTTATGAGAATTTTGACTTTTCACTGAAGAAAAGAACAAACATAAGTTTATCAATAACGGGTGATACTACACGTATATCATGGTGTTTACAACGGTGTCTACTCTCTTCACATGGAGGGAAACCTAATTCAAATAAAATATAATTTATCCAAAATGAATCATTCTCCATATAAGGGTGTGAACACAATTATGAACACCGCATTATGTACAAAGTAGTATATTTCAAAGAACTTTACTACATGTACCAAATTTTTTTACCTAATTTCTTACCGACTAATCACAATAAGGAGTGAGGACCACATTTTGGGATTTTTTTTATTCACCCGGGTCCCACGTACATGTGAGAGGGGTAAACAATTCGGTACACTTTTGGGTATACAAATAGAATTATTCTATTCCAAATATTTAATACAATAATAAATAAATATAAATCTAAGCTTTTTGATGCTTTGTTTTGAATATTTAATTATATAATAATATTACTTCACTTTTCTGTTATTTATATAGTTTAAATTTCAAGAGCATAAAAAACTTGAGAAAATATCATTAAATCTAGCAATATAAAAGATTTGATGAATTTTCCATTGACTTTATTAAACTGTCCAAAACAATTACTTATGTTGACTTGTTAATTATTTTTCAATCGTGTGTTGAATTTTTCGGTGTTAACCAATATATATATATATATATATATATATATCTTAATAAATAAAGTAAAGAAAAAAGTATAATTTGAATTTAATAGAATAAAAAGTTTAATATATTATAGGGGTAAAATGGAAATTAATTATTTACATTTTGCTAACATGAGGAATCTTTCACCGAAAGTAAGTTTCTGGGGAAGTCCCTAAACTTTTTGAAAATAGATGAGTGGTTTCTGTACTTGTCGTAAACATCTTTATGTAATTTGCTCATAATATTTCGTTCATGTAATTATTTATTAAAAACATTCCAAAATAATGTACTTATTTGATAAATAATTGTGACATTTAATTTAAATAAATCCATCGCTCAACATCTTATGGATCTCAAGTGATTATAACAAATTCTCGCATAATTTTAGTGAAATACATATTAAGCATTGAATTGACTTGTATTAAAGATCACAAATATTTGTCAAATTATAAGTAAGAGAAACGATACCATTTATTTATTATAGTATTGAGCCCTTGATTGATTTCCATTTTTCCAAAGCTCATTTTAAAAATTGGAAGGTGATTGAATGGTTAATGAAAGAAGTCCTATCTCATTGTTAATTTGCATTTAAAAACATTGAATTGTCTATATCGACTTGACTATAATTTTTCAGAGTCTAATTAAGTATCTATTATGGTTTATTCATAGACGTAAAAATGTTCAAATTTAGAAGTGCATGATAAGTGTAAAATTTACATTTATTAAACCATCGAAAGTAGCTTTTGTTAGTATTTTTATGAATTTAGTACTTAATTATCTGTAGTTTTGAATTATGTTAGGAGAAAACTTGAGATAAGAATAAATCAAGTCCGCACCTTAGAAATCCAATGATTGACATGGACGCTTTGAAAGAGATGGGGCATTGAATGCAATTGTAAGATAAGCTCCTGTTTGGCCCCTAGAATTATAATGGGAGGAATTGTATTTTTTTGAAAAATAAGTGTTTATAAAAAAATGAAAAATTTTCGATTTACCTGTAATATTATTTTGATAAAGATTGTATGGTTGAAAATAGAAAAGAGAAATTTAATTTAAATTGATGTGATTTAAAGAGGTGGCGGGGGCAGCGAGGCATCAAACCAGTTAAAAGAGGAATCAAATCCTAATTGAAATTGGACTCCTTTGGAGAAAAAGCTTCCCGTGGTGCAAACAGAAAGCTGGCGGCAGAAAGTGATAAGAGAGATGATATATAGCAAAAATGAAATAGAGCAAAAAACGAAAGAAAATGTGCAGTAGAGATAAGAGGAAAAGAAATTAATTTCAGATTTTTGTTTAAAGTCATCCATAATTGTGTAGGAATTGTGAAATTGCACTACTCGTAATCTCTAATTATTTGGTTTGTGATCCAAATTTGGTCGGATTTTTTATTGTTTCATTTATTCCGCACATTTTTTATTGGGATTATTTTCTTTAATTCATACAATTTTTATACTATTTTTATCGTTAAGAATATTGTTAGCATTTTTATATGTCCACTATATATAGTTGGCTCTTTTTTACAGGTTGATTTATTATAAAAGTTACAAATAATTGTGAGAAACACAATTGTTGGTTGAATAAAATCTCCAATTCTTCTACTAAAGTAATTTGTGTTCATCTTGTTGTTGTGATTGATACTTCATATTGTGTTATATAACTCGTTCAGCCCCTGACAAGTGGTATCAGATTTTTGGTTTTTTGATTTGTTCGAGGTTCTTGTTCTTGATGGTAGTGGTGGCAATGGCTTTTTAAAGGTTGATTTATTATAAAAGTTAAGAATAATTGTGAGAAACACAATTGTTGGTAGAATAAAATCTCCAATTCTTCTACTAAAGTAATTTGTGTTCATCTTGTTGTTGTGAATGATACTTCATATTGTGTTGTATAACTCGTTCAGCCCCTAACAAGTGGTACAAGATCTTTGGTTTTTTGATTTGTTCGAGGTTCTTGTTCTTGATGGTAGTAGTCGCAATGGGCCGAGCTGGCTTAATCGCACGAGCGCGAGCCGCCACGAGCTCGCGCTCGTGGCGAGCCGAGCTCGAGTTCGGCTCGTTGAATTTGGATGAGCTTGGCTCGGCCCAAGAGCTCGTGGCTCGTCCGAGCTCGTGGGCCAAGCCGAGCTAGGGCTCGTAGGCTCGTCCAATTTTTTTTTTTCAAGAGTTTTACAAATAAATGAAATAATAGAAAACACTTTTAAAAAAAAATAAAAAGTGCTAAAAAAATACAAATAATTTAACGAAAATAATTTTTTATTTATATCATATTGTAATACTTTTTATAAAGTATAAAATATTTATATAATGAAAACGAATTATTTTTTAAAATACATTTACAAAAAATATATTTTTTTATTTCTTTTTAAAGTAGATAAAATGTAAACTCTCCTCCTTTATCAGGGTTTAGGACCTGCTACATTAATTTTAAATAGGCAAAGTTAAAAATTGTACACGAACAACTTGTTATAACGTGTACAATTTTTTAAAGAAAATTAAATTTAACGATTAAAAAATAAAGAAATTTTGATTAATATAATTAAATCAAATATCACTTACCTAACGACATGCAATTTCAGCGTATTTATCTTGTAGTCGAAAATGAGCATCCTGCTAATCCGTCAAGCACATTAGCGCTTCCAAAATATCTTCTTTCAGTTGACTCCTGACATTGGTGAAAACCCTTTTACTTACACTAAAAGCAGACTCTGAAGCAACAGTGCTAATCGGATGTGTCAGCAGATTTTTATCAATTGCAAAAATAATTGGCCAACGTCTTTCAAACTTTTGCCAGAATTCAATTATTTCTTCTGAACTTTTTTTTAATTGTTCTCTCTGTTGGTATATTATGATTGAAGTAATCAATTAATTCGGCAGGCATCGCATTTTGAGTTTCGACCGATGTTTGATGAGATGCAAATGTAGACGACATAACACTAGATGAGCACATTGTAGTTGCATCATATCTAAATGTATTAATGCCTTGAAATAAATTCATTATTTCCGCATCATCTTCTTCAATTTCAGCAAAAGAAGTAGGTGCAGAGGGTACCCGACTAACATTCGCACCCATTTTTTTCGCATATAAATCATACATTCCACATAATGTTTGCTCTAAATTCTTATAGGTGATAGGTGTATCAAGTATTAAAACTTTATTGATTTGATCAATTACGTATTTAGTTCTCGAATATTATATCGGAGGTCTATTGCGTATGCTAAAGGAAATAACATAGACAGATCTTCTCAATATTTTCTAAACTTTAATTCCATAGCAATTATAATTTCACTAAAAGCAGGGTCATTTTTATATTTATGGAATGTTCTTGCAATTATATAAAGGCATTCAAGCACCATACAACTTGTAGGATAATAAACGCCGGATAAAATCTTTGTGGTCTCATAAAAAGATGTCAAAAATCGTTTAACTTTCAAAACTAAAATCCAATCGGATTCATTTAACATACCATCGTCATCACTTCTAACGTGTCTATTGTTATAAAAGTCAGTTATTAAATTTTCAAAACCTTCACATGACTTTAATAGCAAGTAAGTAGAGTTTCATCTATGGCATACGTCGCTAACAAATATTTTAGCAGTCGTCACTCCTAGTTCGGCACAGAATCTTCAAATGCTAGTGTTCTACTAGGACAGATCGTAATATATACTAATGCATTCCTAATCGTTTAAAGTTCATCATTTATATGTTTTAAACTTCTTGTACAATTAAATTCAAGATATGACATATAGAACGAATATGAAACAAATACCCAACAAAATCCCGTTGAAGTGTCCTACACAATTTATCGACGACTACCTTATTAACATTAGCATTATCAAAAGTAAAAGATCGAATTTTAGTCTCGTAATGATATTCTCTAACAATACTGATAATAGTATTATATATATTATTAGTATTGTGAGGAAACTCAATAATTCTAAAAGTAATAATTTTCTTATGCATGCACCAAAATTGATCTTTATAATGTGCGATTGCAGCTATATATGCTTTTATTAACCCCTTCCCATATATAAGACGTAAAAGATATAACACCATCATATTGCTGCAAATTCATAATTAATTGTTATTTTGAATTATTGAAATAATTTATTGTATCGGCACGAAGAGTATTTCGACTTAACCCAACGTACCTCAGTTATAGATATTCTTTCATGAACGAGACAAATTGTTGGTTGTCTGTAATAGTTAGAGGCAACTCAGTGGCGGCAACAAATTTCACCATTTTGGCTCGAGTATTGTTCTCCGAATACACCCACATGGATAGGGGCGAAGTTGTAAAACCAACGCCTAGACTGCCAAATTGTAATTGTGTTTGACCAACTGGAAGAAGTCCATGTCTGGCCACATATGCTTTGTAATGGCAGTTGAGATGGGTGGTACCAATTCCTTTTTGTCATGCCAATCTTTGTTAGCAGTATTTACATACTGCTTTAAATTCTGCAAGGTCATCGACGACTTTTTTTGTTGAAATCAACTTAAAGTAATCCCAACATTTTGCTTATTTTTTGGCCTTTCGCTTTCCCCTCACATCTGGGATGTTTAATTCAGCATCTTCATCCTCATGTTTCGCTTCGGGAATGTTAATATTATCCAAATCAATTGGATTGTGGCTTCCCTGACCGTGAATGTGAATATTTTCAGGTATCGATAGGTCATTTAGACCGGCAAATTCATTTGAAAATTGACTTTGCGGTGTCCAAGGTGATTCGCCATGATGTGGCCCACATCCTGTATCGAACAAGCTTTCAACAAATAAACGTTGATCCATTTGTTTGATTGTTTATTATAAAATCTTAACTAGAAGAATATAAATGTAATGAGATTGTGAGAATTGAGAATTGGATGAATTGAAATTGTAACTAATAAACTGTAAAAATTGAATTAATATTGTATATTTTTCAGCACAAGAGAGTAAAAACTCGATAATTGATATAATAAAAGAGAGTTGAGAGAGTTGGAGACTTCGAGTAGCAATTGACATGGAAAAAATCTTTGGGGGAAGGGATATTTATAGTAGAAGGGAGGGGGGGGGGGAATTTAAAAGAAATTATTTCAGTGGCCGAAACACCAAAGTCACTTTACCTTTGGTGGCTCGTTCAAACGAGCCGCTCGTGGGCGCCTTTTAGGGTAGCTAAGCTGGCTCGGCTCGTCTCCTGGCAGTGCCGCTCGACTCGTGCTCGGGCTCGTGATTTTACGAGCTCGAGCAGCCCACTAGCCCCATTTCCACGAGTCGAGCTGTCGAGCGGCTCGACCCTTTTGACATCCCTACTTGATGGTAACCATGAAGTACGATATTTTGCTTTTAGATCGCAGTAGTAGATTCTTGTTATGGCATGTGGAGACTCAAGCTGTACTCTTCACATATGTATTTGGATGATGCGTTGTTGAGATTTTATAAGATGCCATCAACTTGGTTGACGAAGGAGAAACATTGTAACAATGATAAGACATTTTCACAAATTCATTTTCATATTTGAATAACATTCTTCCGGATGTTTTGAAAGAGAAAATGACATCTACGTTATGGTTGAAATTTGAGCAATTGTACTTGACTAAGAATCTAACCAGTAAATTATACATAAAACAATATTTGTATTCTCATGACATGATAAAAGGGGAATCGTTAAAAGATCACATGGCTGTTTGGAGACTTTAGTGGTAAAGTAGTATAAAGAATATTTGGCTTTAATTATTATTATTATTATTATTATTATTATTATTATTACTACTTATTTATTTATTTTTTTGTCTTGTCTTTGTTGCCCGCTTAGTTTAAATTGTTTAGAGATACGATTTTATATAGTCGTAATACTCACACCATTGATGATGCGTATGATTTTTTGTTTATAAAGAAGAAGATAAAGTATCTGATTGAATCTAAAGCTAGAGATGAAGAGGGTCTTATTTTTTTATGGTGGTCGTGGAAGGGACAGGTCGAAATCTAATTCTAGTAATCAAATCTATTCTTTTATTGTAAGAAGAAATGGCATATCAAGAGAGATTATATCAAACTGTAGAATAAAGGAAATTGGTTAAAAATCAGAAGGGAAAGCAATCAGAAACTACAGGTAAAGTCGATGTTGCAGAGAACTACTTGAGTGATGGGATGTGTTGGCTATTTTTGATGGCGAGTCCAAACCTGACGAGGATTAGATATTGGATACAAGTTGTGTATTCATATATGTCTCTATCAAGATTTGTTTCAACATATGAAACAGTTTCGATAGGTGTCGTGGTTATAGAAAACAACGCACCTTGTCAAGTAGCTATTATTGGTAGAGTTCAACTTAAGTTGGTGGATGCGATAGTTTAAACACTTGATCATGTTCGATATGTTCCAGATTTGAAAAAAAAAATCTCATCTTGTTGAGTACATTTGATTCAAAAGGGTGCAAGTTCTTCGGTGGAGGTGAGGTTTTAAGGATTTGCAAAGGTGTCCATGTTGTATTAGATGGATAGAAAAAGTTCATAGTTATACATCTTGTAAGATTGTACAGAATCCAAAGAACAATCAGTAATGGTTTAGTGTCGTTGTGGATATTCAGTTTGGTACAGTGCCATTGTTATTTGGTTTAAGGTCCATGTTGAAGAATACAACTTAGTTGAGTTCGGAGGATATAGGTAATGCTGCTTTCCACCATCTATTGTACCATCGTATTTAATTGCTAGGGAGAGACCCAGTGAAGATAGGTTACGGGAATGTTGATTTTGTTGCGCATGCTTTAAATGTATTTGAATGTGTTGAATCTGGCAAGGAGCATTTGACAAAAGCATTTAGTATTGATTCTGTTTCAGGGAGTGCTTAGGCCTTGTTTACTAAATTTTAAATCATTTGTGATTTTTGGTTAAACACTTAAACACAAGGTAATTCCGCAAAACAGTATTTGGATTCATTTATCCTAGTTAGATATTGTGGAAGAGGTGAAGAATTTTTGGTTGTTGGAGAAGTTAGTTTGGTTTTTGTTGAAAAGTTCAGTTCATTCCTTGCAAGCAGTTCTTTTTTTCAAGTGGAGAAATTTTGAAGTTTCGTTTGTTGCAGTAAAATTTGTATCAATGTGGAGTTGTTAGGTATGTTACTTAAATTCGATTGTTTTTTTTTTTTTTTTGGAAAATATTGCTTTCTTTATTCCATGTGTTTTTTTATACTATCTCTATTCTTAAGAATATTATTAAGATTTTGATTTTTTTTAATGGACAAAAAAGCCAACGCTACGAGTTTTACTCGTATTTCAATTGATGAGTTATGATACTAGAAATTCACAGTACAAAAACTGGGTGAATGAAACTCAACCAAAAGAAACAATAAAGGAATGTCGTAGAACTAAGGAGTATGCAGATATTCTATGGAGACTAGACAAAAAATGTAAAGGCTAATCGATAAATGCAGATGTTAGTTAATCAGGCATTGGAAGAAGACAAAGTAGCCTGGGAAACATAATTCCAAATTTGGACAGCGGCATTCCAAATTCCAACATATGCCACGCCAATGCCTACGGCCTGGGAATATCCCGGTCTGGAGTCCAGCTTCAATTCCAGTTGAAGCAACCAGGAGTTGATGACGTCGAGCTTTTTGGAGGTAATATCTGAAGCAGAGTCACCCTTTTTCTTGCTTTGGGTGGTAGTGATCATTTTGAAAACGACATTCTACAAATTTTGAATGACTTTGAAAGAGGCTTCTTGAGTGTCCATGCCCTGCTTCTCGTAATGCGCCACAAGCTCACTTGGGGCTGGTAGTTTTCTCCTGTTCTTCTTCTTCCCGGAGGCATCCTCATTCTTCGCTTGTGATTGGCTCTATTAAGTCAGTTGCAGTTTGTAATTCTTTGTAATTTGGTTACTTTCAGTTTGTAACTATTTCTTGGTAGTTAGTAGTTAGTTTGTTATCCAGCTGTCACGAAGCTATAATTGACACCATTTATAGCAGCTGAACTTGTCACTCAGTTTACAGAAATAATGAAAATCTTCTTTCTCCACTACTTCATTTTCTCTTCATTTTAACACTCAACATGGTATCAGAGCAGGTGAGACTCCTGCATTGATTTTTTTCTTCATCTTCATTAAGTCTTTTCAATCCTTCATAAAATAACCAGCTAATCTGATTGTTGTGATATTTGTTTCAATCATCAAATGGATATGGCACAATCTGTAAATCAACTTGATGCGAGATCAAGCTCGAGTAAATCAACCATTGATGATCCTGCTAGTCCATACTTTCTTCATCATTCTAATAGTCCAGGCTTAATACTGGTATCTCAGCAACTATCAGGAGATAACTATGCCTCTTGGAGTCGTGCTATGATGATTGCCTTGTCAATGAAGAACAAACTTGGTTTCATTGATGGATCCGTAAAGAAGCCTGAAGATAATGATTCTGATTTGCTAAATGCATGGATTAGGAACAATAACATAGTGATTTCATGGATTTGAACTCCATATCAAAGGAAATTTCAGCCAGTGTGATATACACTACTTCGGCTTATGAAATATGGATGGATCCCAATGAGAGATTTCAATAGAAAAATGGACCATGAATTTTTCAATTACGTAGGGAATTGATGAATCTTGTTCAAAATCAAGATAACGTCAGTACTTACTTTACAAAACTTAAGACGGTTTGGGAAGAGTTAAGTAACTATCGACCTACTTGCACATGTGGGAAGTGTACTTGTGAAGGTACAATGGAATTAAACAATCACTATCAAATGGCTGTAATTCCTTATGGGGCTACAAGATTCATTCTCTCAAGTCAGAGGGCAAATCTTGCTCATGGATCCAATGCCTCCTATTAACAAGGTTTTCGCCTTGATATCTCAAGAAGAACATCAAAGGAAGATAAGCATGCCAGGAACTTATTCAAGTGGAGCTATGGCTTTTGCTTCCAAAGCTGAAAACAATAGAGGAGTTGGTAACTCTGGAAGTCATATCGGCAATTCAAGGACTGGGAATATCAAGAAAAAGGAGAGATCATTCTGTACTTGTTGTAACATTCATGGTCATTCCATTGACAAATGCTACAAGTTACATGGATATCCACCGGGTTATAAATTAAAACAAAGGGAAGGTTTTCAAAATACATCATGTTAATCAGATTTCTTCTGCATTTGCTTCTCAGAATGAAGACAAACCACTCAATCAGCAATCTGGACTTGGAAACTTTGTTCACAACTTGAATTCAAACCAATATCAGCAACTCGTGTCTATGCTGTCCACTCACCTGACATCGAGTTCAAACACTGCTGATCAACAGGACAATCCTAATGCATCTTATACTGCAGGTATATGTTCATCAGTATCTACACATCCTTTTTTTTTTTTCATCCAGTAATATTTGGATAGTAGATTCTGGTGCTACCAACCACATATGCTCTATTGCTACTGTCTTCATGACAATGAGAACAATTGAAAATTCAACTGTTATTTTACCATATCACACACAAATTCCAGTAAAAATGTGTGGTGACATCAAATTAAACTCAACTATTGTGCTTCGAAATGCTCTGTTTGTACCACAATTCAAGTTCAACTTGTTATCTGTTGGCGCTTTGACATATGACTCACAACTTACGTTTTTTTCCTGATCGCTTCATCATTCAGGAAACCAATACCAGGAAGATGACTGACAGGGGTGATTGAGTGCAAGACCTTTATGTACTTGATACAAATATTTTGAATTCAGTCTCAAATACATATGTAAATAATGTTTCTATCCATGTTTGGCATAATAGACTTGGCCGCATTTCTTTTAAAAGATTATAGTATAAAAGGTCAATTGTTCTATGATGTTGGCAAATTCAATTAGAATATTCCTTGTTACATTTGTCCTCTAGCTAAACAAAGAAGGCTACCATTTGATTCAAATAACCATCTTTCAGATTCTCCATTTCATCTAGTGCATTGTAACATTTGGGGACCTTATCATGTTCCCTCTTACAATAGACATAGATATTTTTTAATGGTAGATGATTGTTCTAGATTCACATGGGTTTATCTGTTGAGGAACAAATCAGATGCAGCGAATGTTATTCCAAAGTTCTTTAATATGGTAGCAACTCAATTCGATGCTAAAATCAAGAAATTCAGGTCGGACAATGCTCAAGAACTTACTTTCACTGAGTACTTTGCTGAAAATGGAGTACTACATTAATTTAGTTGTGTTGAAAGACCACGACAAAATTCAGTGGTAGAGCACAAGCATCAACATCTTCTAAATGTGGCAAGAGCTCTATTTTTTCAGTCTCGTGTTCTAATAGAATTTTGGACAGATTGTGTCTTGACATCCAAATTTCTAATCAATAGAACCCCTCACCCCTATTGAAACACAGAACTACGTATGAAATCCTATACAAGAAAGCTGCACACTACTCATATCTCAGAGTTTTTCGATGTTTGGCCTTTGCATCCTCCTTAACTACTCATAGAAACAAATTCCAGCCTCGAGCCAAAATGTGTGTATTTTTGGGATATCCATCTGTGGTCAAAGGTTACAAATTATATGATGTTGTTACAAAGCAAATTTTATATCACGAGATGTTATTTTCCATGAAGAAATTTATCCATTCCATACGGTGATAGATAAAGACCAACTGATCGACCTATTTCCTTATCTGGTATTGCCTATACCAATACAAACTACTCCTCAAGATGCTTATACCAATGCGCCTGGTCATCAAATAAAGTAGTCGTAGCCAATTGATCATATAGTGAATGATGATGCACGTGATTATTATAATGGACATCTTTTGGATACTATACCAGTCACAACAGCCAACATTCGAAAATCACAAAGGACTATCAAACCTCCAACTTACCTCAAGGATTTTCACTGCAACTTGACCAACATTAAATCACCCCATCACATAGGAAACTTCATATCCTATGCAAACTTATCCGCCTCACACAAACAATTTGTCTTGAATGTTTCATCTCAATATGAGCCATAATTCTTTCATCAAGCTATCAAATACCCACAGTGTCGTGAAGCTATGAAACTTGAGATGGAAGCTATGGAGCTAAATAATACATGGTCTATTGTCACTTTACCCCAGGGAAAACATTCAATGGGATGCCGGTGGATATATAAAATCAAATATATATCAGATGGTTCAATAGAAAGGTATAAAGTATGTTGACCTCGCGAATTGGACCTCATAGGTGGCCAATCGATAGCTACTCCACATGATCCTCTCTATGCACAATCAACGTACGGTCAGACACACACGGCCGGAACCAGCGGGGGTAGTAGCGGCCGCATGCACTCCGATGATCAAGTTAGTATCCGGTGATCGCAACAGTGCTCTGGTTGTGCAAGAGAGTGGGAAGGAAAATATATATATTTTCTTGTTTTGGAGAGCTAAGTTGTAAGTGTGTCATCCCTTTGCCTCTTGTTAAACCTTGGGTATTTATAGGTGAGGAGGACCGTGGATGTGGGACACGTGTATGCATCTGACGGTGTGAGGTGTCTGTTCATAGGCGTCAATCAGTTGTGTCTATAGAGTGGGTCGGTAATAACTTCCTGAGTTGGATTGACATAAAGTTGATACGACTTACCAACTAGACCCTTGGAGATGTCAAATCAATTAAGCCTTGGGAGTAGAGAGGATCTTGATACAGATCTCTTTCTAAAAGTGGCAGCGGATCTGCTAAAGGAGAACCTCGGAGTGCATTGCGCTTCGGCATCGAGGACACTTTGGTCGGTTCAGTAGAATTATTTTGTGCCTCACAGCATGCGAACGTCGGTGGTGGAGTCACTTTGGAACCACTTTGGATTGGTGGTGAACACCTCGTATGATGCAGTGGTAATCTTTTCGAAGTGGTTCAGATAGAGGCGTAACGATGGTCTTCCAAGTTCAGGTATGAATATTTATAATATGGGTGGACTTATTTTCCCGATTGAGTATGCATGCCTTGGTTTGTGATAGAGAACTCGCTTGGAAGGATGAAGTGTGTAGATGGCCCGAAAGCTTGTGGATCAATTTTTATGTTCACCGAAGAGATGGCGTTGTGAAAAGGCCAAAGCCTTGTGAAGCTTAGGATCGGGACACTTATCTGACCAAGGCATTGACCTACAGAGACGATCGTGGGAGATGCTGAAGTTTGTGAAGCTGGAGATTGGGACACGTTATCGACTAAGGAAGGAGCTCATTCGTAAGTGAGACACTGTCCCAGAGGGATGATACGTTGGGAGACGCTAAAGCTTTGTAAGTTTTCGAGAGAACGCATGATCGAGGCGGTGACACAGGAGAATCCGCATCGGGAGCATTAAGCTTTGTAAGCTGCCTGAGGAGCTCATTTGCGATTGATGCGGAAGATGGCTAAAGCTTTGTAAAGCTTAGGAAGAAATGCAGCTATCAAGACGATGACCCACAGGGGACTCCGCGTCAGGTGCGTCTAAGCTTTGTAAAATTGAGTGAAGAGCTCATTTGCCATTGGTGCGCTGACCCATAGGGGACGACGCTTTGGTAGATGGCTAAACTTTTGTAAAGCTTATGAGGAACTCAACTACCGAGGTGATGGCCCACAGGGAACTCCACGTCTAAGGTTTGTAAAGCTGAGTGAGGAGCTCATCTGCCACAGTGCGTTGACCCACAGGGGACGACGCGTTGGGAGATGTCTAAACCTTTATAAAGCTGAGGAGGAATGCAACTATCGAGGCGATGACCCACAGGGGACTCCGCGTCAGGTGTGTCTAAGCTTTGTAAAGCTGGAGATTTCGATCTGACGCCAACATTTATAACGTAAGATGATTTGACAGCTTCGCGTATTTTCAAAGTGACAGTTGGGTGCGATGCCCATTTCCTGAAAAGGCTGCTACGGCTACTTATTGTAGACGACTGATGGCGATCGAGGTGATGCGTTTAATGCGAGCGTGAGGGTCACATCTTGATCTTGGGCATCGATCAAATCTGACGTTTCATATCAACGGCTTAGATTTATGATGTGATGGACGGCCTAGATTGATTGCGTTTGAATTTAACGGTGGAGATTAGTTGGGACACACTATAAAAGGTGGACTTGAGCATTTTGGGATTTTTTTTTCACTTTTGCAAAATCAGAAAATCCATTTCCTCTCAAGATTCTTGCGTTTTCTGGCATTGTAGAAGAGTTTTTCGGCGACATTTCCAATTTTCGGTGATATCATATTGGGTGTTGATCTTTTTCGGTTGTAGGTCCCTCAGTTTCATGAGTTTCAGTAAGTATTTTCCTATGTTTTTTCACATTTCTCTATTCTGCAATGGCTTCAGATGGTAGTGGGGCTTCGGGAAGGGATTTAGAGGTAGAGAGGTTGGAGGAGCCTATTTTGGCGACGCTCAGTGAGGTCGTCGAGGCGATATTGGGGGAAAAATATTTGGAGAAGGCCTGACAGCCCGGTAGATACATGAGAACACTGGGGGGCTTCAAATTACCCGTCGAAATTGAAAGAGGTCAATCTGGATAGACTTAGGGCTAAATATAGGATACTTGACAGTGTAGAACTGATATTACCGGAGCCTGATAAGAGGGCCTGTTATCCTAGGCCAAGATGTGTGGCCATGAGTGAGGCATTCTTTAGGGCTGGACTTGGGCTCCCCCTTCATCCCTTTTTTAGGTTAGTGCTGAGGTCGTTTGGTATAGCTCTGATCAGCTAAACCCGAACTCCTGGAGCCAAATGGTGGGGTCCTGGATGTTATGGAAGGAGGCATTGCTCGGGGTGGAGATGCCCTTCTTAATTTTTCAGACCTTATACATCCCTGAGGTAGCAGCTGGAGGGACAAGACTTGGGGTGGCATTATCTGACCTCATGGGGTTCCCATACTTCATTCGTGCTCGATCTATTGAGCTCCATTAAAGAATGGAAGAGTTCATGGTACTGGGTTGTCGGGTGATGGGACACAATAGAGAGAGATCCCCTGGCGCCTCTTACGGTCCCCACGAATTATTCCACACTTAGTGAGTACTGTTGCTTTGCATTTTTGTTTATTCTTCTTCGGTTAGGATCATAACTGCTCTTTGTTTTCTTTTTTGAAGGTACCCTTCCTCGGTGTGAGATATCCACCAACGAGTTTTACATAATTTGCATTGTCTACCAGTTGCCTCCGAAGAAGAGGTCATACCACGAGAGCCTTGAAGACCTCCTCATCTGCCTACAAGAAACAGATGGAGGATCTGGTTGATGCCAGTAAGAGGCTTCAGCCTCCGATGGATGAGGAGGTTGAAGAAGACCCTGAGGCGAATTTGTTGAGGAAGGGCAAGAAGACTGTGGGCTCTTCAAAGGGGTCCACCATGGCGAGGCTAGCCCTAGCCCTGAGGCAGACAACAATCCTAACCGAGGTGGCCCTAAGGGAGAAGGTTGTTGAACCCTCCGTGACTGTCCCTGCCACCTCTGCTGCCCCGACTGAAGCTTCACTTTCAGCCATTCCAATATCTCAAATGTTGGGACAACCGAGAAAAAAGGGCCGGCCCCACAAAGGAGGTGGACTTTTTAGGCGTGAACGCTGAGGAGCCCGTGAAAGAAGTGCTGGAGGCTCTACCTCCCGAGACGACAGCGGTAGCAGTGGTCCATAACAAGTATTGTATCGAGGAGTGGAAGAACTACACTGTCTCATACACTACCGAAGATCTTGTGGCGGCCAATAGTGCATGCATAGCCCGAGCTCTCAGCACAAGTGTTCAGTTGGAGGAATCAAATAACTGAGGGCAAAAAATGTTGACTTGGCCAAGCGCCTCAAGGAGGCGATGCAATATGGAGATGAAGTCCGGGCCGCCCGAGAAAAGGCCTCTGAGGCGGAGTTGGCGAAGCAGGAAGTGGAGGGCCAGCTGATAAGGGCCAATGCCGATGTTAAAAGGTTGAAGAATGAGCTACACGAAACTAAGTGTCAGGTGGCTACTCTGACGAGGCAAATTAATCACGCCAAAGAGCATCACTGCCTGGCTACTTCAGCTCTAGAGGCCTCAAACAAGGAAAAGGCTGAGCTGAAGTAGCGGGCGGAGGCCCAGGCTGAAGAGAATGCTTCCTTGAAGGAGGAGCTGAAGTCGGCAGGGAAGGTGGCTGTGCAAAACTTCATTGATCACTTCGAGGAGCACCCCCTACTGGGCCTCTTGGAGTGCCCAAGGACTATTGGGTCGGCTGAAGAAGGTCCACTCGACTTTTGACATATCCTCTTTGGAGGCAGAGTTCGGTGGGCCCATTGGAGGCCGCCCATTGGAGGCTGCCGAGGAAGCTCCAGAGGCCCCAGTAGAGTAGGGCAATTTTTGTAATGGCTTCGACCTTCCTTTTGTAACCTAGTTTAAAATGAATGGAATGAAATTTTTTGTTTTAAGTATTATTGCTTCTTCCTTTTCCTTATGTTAAACTGTCTATACTTGAGTAAATGAATGATAAGTACTTAAGTAACTATTAAGCACCACTTACCAATAACTAGTTGATAAAAGAAGATCGGACTAATAACATATCGAAAAACTGAGGTAACAATTCATTAACTGATGTGGCACAAATGAGATAGGAAATTTCAGTACTTAGTAAGATAGGGAAGTTACAAATGAGATCGAACCATGACAAACACTTATTAGACAACATTGAGATCGGATCGAATCATACGTTCATCACTGATAGTACTTCCTCAAGTGTTCGATATTCCATTGATGAGGCAGTACTCTCCCTGTGATGTCTTCAATTTCAAAAGTGCCATGTCGGGACTCCTTGCGGATGCGATAAGGACTTTCCTAGTTCAGTCCAAACACTCCAGACCCAGTCTACTTGGATGATTGGAAGACCCTTCTAAGGACGAGGTCCCCCAGCCGAAGAGTTTGATTTCTGACCTTTGAGTTGTAATAGCGGGTCATCTTTCTTTGATACTTAGCCAATTTCACTTGGGAGGTATCCCTCATTTCTTCAAGGAAGTGGAGTTCGTATAGTCAAGTTTCGTCGTTTCTGATCTCATTAAAGTGTATTCGACGATGCGATGGGACTCCTACCTCGACTAGGCTCATGGCTTCGGCCCTATAGGTCATTGAAAATGGTGTTTTCCCTGCCGTAGTTCGGCTAGTTGTGTGCATGACCCAAAGGATGTGGGAAAGCTCATCGACCCAAGCCCCCTTCGAGGTGTCAAGCTTCATTTTCAAAGTATGCTTGATGGTTTTGTTTACTGCCTCAACTTGCCCATTTGCTTGGGGGTGATGAGGCGTTGAGAAATCCTTCTGTATCCTCAGTTCATTGCATAAGTCTCGCATCTTCTTACTGTCGAACTGTCTCCCATTGTCAGACACTAAGGAGTGGGGAATGCCGAACTTGCAAATGATGTTCTTCCAGACAAATTTATTAGTATTCGCCTCGGTGATCTTGGCAAGAGGTTCAGCCTCGACCCACTTGGTGAAGTAGCCAATGGGGACAATGGCAAAAATCGCGCTTCTCTTCCTTTTCGGAGCGGACCAATAAAGTCGATGCCCCACTTGGCGAATGGCCACGGATTGGTGACTACGGAGAGGCTCTGAGAAGGCTGTCTTTGAATATTTGAGAAGCGCTGGCACTTGTCACATTTCTGAATGAACTGGCAAGCATCCCTTTTCAGAATCGGCCAAAAGTAGCCTTGTTGGAGTACTTTGTGTACCAGAGCCATTCTCCGGAGTGATTTTCGCAGATTCCCTCATGGATCTCCTTAAGTATATACGTGGCTTGTTTCCCTCCTACATATTGGAGAAGTGGTGAGACAAAGCCTCTTTTGTACAGGATATCCTCCTGTAGGATGAAGTGTGCAGCTCCTCTTCTTAACTTCTTCGCCTCGCTTCTCAAAGCTGGTAGTGATTGATCCTTAAGATAGGCCATGATGGGTTGCATCCATAATGAGGTACTTTCTATCCATAACAACTCTTCACCTCTGAAGATGGAGGGCTTCGACAAGCGTTCAATGGGGACAATCTTTAGTAGCTCTGAATCTTTGCTGCTGGCGAATTTTGATAGGGCGTTTGCATGAGTGTTCTAAAGGCGTGGACTTGGATCAATTCAAACCTTTCAAAATGAGGAACTAGGTCCAGAACTAATTTTAGATATGTAGCCATGTTACTATCTTTGGCGGCAAAGTTCCTGTTAACCTGACTCACTACAAGTTGAGAGTCGCTGCTTGCCAGGAGCCTTCTGACCTATATTTCTTTCGCAAGTCTACGGCCTGCTAGGAGGGCCTCATATTCGACAGTGTTATTTGAGGCTTTGAAGCCGAACCTTACTGCACAATTTAGGTTGTGGCCTTCTGAGCTTTCCAAGACGATCCCTGCTCTAGAGCCAATTTCTCCTGAGGATCCATCCACGAACAGGTTCATGTTGGGGCTCGATTGGTTCCATTGTCGCTTCCATTTCTGGGGCCTTGGTAAATTTAGCTACAAAATTTGCAAGGGCTTGGCCCTTCATGGGGTGTCTGGGTTGAAATAGTAGGTCAAACTCACTGAGTTTGATTACTCATTTTAGCAAGCGGCCCGAAGCATCCGTTCTCTGCAGCACTTACTTTAATGGAAAGTTGGTGAGAACTTCAATTGAATGGGCCTGGAAGTACGACCTTAGTTTCCTTGATGCCGTGATAAGGACGAGTGCCAGTTTTTCCATGTCTGAATAGTGTATTTCTGCTGGGAGTAGTGCTTTGCTGACATAGTATACCAGCAATTGGTGCTCGTTTTCTTCTCTGACTAGGACTATGCTGACTGCCTCGTCCGAGACCGCCAAGTATAGCAGTAGCGATTCCTATGGTTTTGGTTTGGATAACAAAGATGCTTCTCCTAAGTGCTTCTTCAGTGCTTGGAAGGCTTCCTCGCACTCACCGGTCCATTGGAACTTCTTTCCTTGCTTCAACACTTTGAAGAAGGGTAGGCTCTTATTAGTGGCCCTGGAGATGAAGCGACTGAGTGCGGCTATCCAACCATCGAGGCTCTAGGCCTCCTTCGATTTTTGAGGTGACCTCATATCCAGTAAGGCCCTAATCTTTACCGAATTTGCTTCAATTCCCCTTTGGTTCACAATGTATCCCAAAAACTGACCCAAAGTCACGCCGAAGATGCATTTGAGGGGGTTCAACTTCATTTTATATTTTCTAAGAATCTGAAAGGTCTGGTCGAGGTGACTTATGTGTTCATTCGCTTGGAAGCTTTTAACAAGCATGTTGTTCACGTAAACTTCCATGGTTTTACCAATGAGTTCGGCAAACATCATGTTGACCAGCCTCTGATATGTAGCTCCAACATTTTTCAATCCGAAAGGCATGAATTTGTAGCAGTACAGTCCTCTGTCTATGATGAACGATGTGGCTTCCTCATCAGGATAGAATATGAGTATCTGGTTGTACTCTAGGTACGCATCCATGAAGCTCAAAAGTTCATGTTTAGCAGTGGAATCCACAAGTTGGTCTATCTTCAGCAGTGGAAAGCTATCTTTAGGGCATACTTTCTTAAAGTTCGTGAAGTCTATGCACACCCTCCATTTCCCGCTAGGCTTCTTCACAAGGACCAGGTTGGATATCCACTTCGGATATATGGCTTCTCTGATGAAGCTGCTGCGGCTAAGCTTATTGACTTCGTCTTTGAGCGCCTTGTACCGCTCCTGGTCGAGGGCTCATCTTTTCTGCTGATGTGGGGCACAGGAGGAGTTGATGTTAAGGCGATGGTAAATGATACTTGTGTCTATTCGCACCATATTTTCGTGCTTCCAACCGAAGACATCCAAGTTCTTTTTCAGGAAGCTTATCATTTCTTCTTTCGCTTCCGAGGACAGTGCCTTTCTAATTCGCAAGACCTGACTGGAGTCCTCTGGGTTGATGGAGAACGTTTCAAGTTCTTCCATTGGGGTCGCATTCGATTCTGAGTCAGTTATTCGGGGGTCTAACTCATCAGGAGGGTGCCCTTCTTCAGGAGCCTTTTCCATGTCGACGTCTTCCTCTTGTTCGAAGGTATACCCTTGTTCAAGGGCATCAAGCATTTCCACGTCTACGTCGGCTTCATTTGCAACCTTCGTTATGATCACGTTAACAATGCGGAGCTCTGATTTTTGCAGAGAGTTTAGGTAATATGCTCTAGAGCCCATCTGGTCACCTCGGATCGTAGCAATTCAATGCTCAGTTAGGAACTTCATACACAAGTAATGGATGGAGATGATAGCCCAAAGATCCTTCAAGGCGAGTCTGCCCAATACTCCGTGGTAGGCTGATCTGTGGTATTCTACCAAGAATTCCATGAAATGTTGGGCCACTAAGAGAGCTGAACCCATCTCGATGGGCAGAGTAATTCATCCTCGTGGGACGATGCTGTCTCTAGTAAATCCAAATAGTAAATCGGTCATGGGGATTGACCTAAGTTTAATTTACATTTTGTCAAAGTTAGAGTCGAACAGTATATTCATCGAGCTGTCATTATCGACGAGCATGCGTTTGAGTCCGTTTCTTGCCACTACGACTCTTACTACCAACGCGTCACAATGGAGGTGGTGAACTCGTTGTGCACCTTCTTGGGAAAAGGTAATCGGGGCCATACTGTTGGCTTTTTGGGACTGGTTGACGATGTACATGAGCATTGGTGGATCATTTGCTTCCCTTGTGTAGCTCCTTTGGGCATTCCTAGTGTTGCCACCGATGTGAGGTCCCCCAATGATCTTGTCAATTTTCTTAATGATTTGGCCTCCGAAAAATGGGGACTGATCTCTCTGTCTGGACTCTCATCTGTCCCTCGATTCTCTTCTCCGGGGTGACTAATCTATCTGCCTCCTCTCTCCCCTATTCGGGAAGGCGGATCTGCGAGGATGTTCGTCCTTCCTGGGAGGATGTGGGTTATTCCGATTCGAGCATCGAGGAGCGTCTCTGCATTCGCTGGTGTCGTGTCCATAGAATTGATGAAAGGTGCAGAACTTTGGCCCTTCTAAGGGTCTATTTGATTGCTTCTTCTTCTTCTTCTTCTTCTTCTTTTGATTATTGTCAGTACCCCTAGATGGTCCTGCCTCGGCAGGTGCATTCTCGTATGCCAATACCGGTACTGCATTTAGCTTGGCAGAAGCTAGTGCCTGTTCGAAAGTGGGAGCTATTGTATGCCCTACTTGGGTCCATTGCTGGATGATAAGGTGTGCTACGGGTCTTTAACCTACCTGCCTCTGAGGCGGAGGGAGTTCCCGCGCAGCATGATTTCGGTGATCAATCATCTCTTCACTGACGATTTCAACTCTCATTATTTATACCAGTTCGTTATAAGTAGTAGGATTCTTGCTGCGTGCATCCCTCAAGAACAAAGTGTTCATATTGAGGTCGTCTTTTAAGGTTGAAAGGGCTTCTCTGTCAGTGACCTATTCACAGTATGTGATTTCATCCGTAAACCTGGCGAGGTAGCTTTTCAGCATTTCTCCAGGGGCTTGTCTCATATCTTGCAGGCGTTGCACTGGGGCATCTCCTTCTCTACGTGAGAGGTACTAGTTCAAGAATGCCTTTTTCAGATCTGGCCAGCTCCTAATGCTCAAGGGAGGTAGTCTGCTGTACTACATTTCGGCGACTCCAGCCACGGATAGGTGAAAGGCTCTGCATTTCAAAGCAGGCGAGGCTCTCCTGAGGCTCATCTGTGTCATGTACTTGGTAAGGTGCTTTTCTGGGTCCCATTTTCCTTCATACTTGGGGATTTTAGGGGGCACGAAATTCACAGGCATTAGGGAGCTTCGGATCTCCATTGAGAAAGGGAGGTTATCATCATCATCATCAATCTCGTAAGATTGATAGGGCCTTTCGGAGCCCTCATCATCTTGCATGTTCTGGGGAGGTGGAGGTGCTCCTCCTCGGTTATCCCAATCAACTAAGTTCTTTTTCTCCTTCCTATTTCTAGGTGGAAGGGTTGCTTGTGATTGCTCCTACCGTTTCCGAACTAATCTTTGCACTGAGCGAACCCTATTACTAGAGTCCTACCCTATTTAGTCAAAGACACTGATTGACCTTTGTGCTTCATATTCTGGTGGGAAATTGTCCCGTAATTGTGGTTCTATTGGTTGACTCCCTTGCACATAGGATGTGACTTTCGTATCCACTTCTCTCTCGAGGGGGCGTTCTCTGTGCTGACTCATATGGCCTTGAGAACGAAACACAGGGACTTCATGAGCTGGGCAAGATCCTTCGGGCATTTAGGAGCCCTGATGACCTCGGCCTCGCATGAAGAATTCATGCATCAGCATATTCTGAGTTGCGATATCTCTCATGCCCGCAACTTTTGAGTCATTCCTTCAGTGAGCATGGCCGTTCTTTCACCTCGGCGACGCCGGTGATGGGGTCTTTGGTGAGTGACATTGTTTCGTAGCACCTCTTCTTCAAAGGCGTCCATCCTAGGGTTTGCGTCGTCATTGCTGAAACTCATCTTATCTACTCCTTTTTCAAGGGTGATAAGAATTTGGATTATAATTTAACTTTATTCTTTTTCAAGAATGTGCCCTATTCAAGGTACGTCAATGGCTTTCAGGTGGTTTTTTCGATGGAGAATGTAGAACTTTAGATGGAAAGTTTCTCACATGCAGTGCTAATCTGTTGACCTTGCGAATTGGACCTCCTACATGGCCAACCGATAGCTACTCCACATGATCCTTTCTGCGCACAATCAACCCACGGTCAGGCGCACACGGCCAGAAACAACGGGGATGGTCGCAGCCGTATACAGTCGGACGGTCAAGTTAGTATCCAGTGATCGTAACAGTGCTCGACTTGTGCAAGAGAGTAGGGAGGAGAATATATATTTTTTCTTGTTGTGGAGAGCTAAGTTGTAAGAGTTTCATCCCTAAGCCTCTTGTCAAACTTTGGATATTTATAGGTGAGAAGGACCGTTGGATGTGGGACACGTGTATGCATCTGACAGTGTGAGGCTTCTGTTCATAGGCGTCAATCAGTCGCGTCTATAGTGTGGGCGGGTAATAACTTCTCCTGAGTTGAGTTGATATAAAGTTGATACGTCACATCAACTAGACCCTTGGAGACGTCAAATCAATTAAGCCTTAGGAGCAGAGAGGATCTTGACATAGATCTCTTTCTGAAAGTGACGACCCTCAGAGTGCATTGCGTTTCAACGTTGAGGACACTTTGGTTGGTTCAATAGAATTATTTTGTACCTCGCAGCGCGTTAGCAATGCATGGACATCGATGGTGAAATCACTTCGAAACCACTT
This sequence comes from Olea europaea var. sylvestris, assembly GCF_002742605.1. Taxonomy (NCBI): domain Eukaryota; kingdom Viridiplantae; phylum Streptophyta; class Magnoliopsida; order Lamiales; family Oleaceae; genus Olea; species Olea europaea. Next base: position 235,425 of record NW_019237393.1, on the reverse strand, counting down.
TGGATTGGTGGTGAACACCTCGTATGATACAGTGGTAATCTTTTCAAAGTGGTTCAGATAGGGGTGTAACAAATCACGTCTTGTAGCAAAAGGCTACACACAAAAAGAAGGGTTGGACTACTTTGATACATTTTCTCCACTAACAAAAATAGTGACTATTAAGGCTTTATTAGCATTGGCAGCTTGTCACAATTGGCACTTAACTCAGCTGGATGTTAACAACGCATTCTTGAATGGTGATTTATTTGAAGAAGTGTACATGGATATGCCCCTTGGATATGAAGTTCACAGCAAGGCCAAACAGGGGGAGAAATTAGTGTGTAGACTACACAAGTCCATATATGGACTAAAGCAAGCGTCAAGGCAATGGAATTCAAAATTCTCTCAGGCACTCGTACAATTTGGTTTCATTCAATTTGAAGCGGATTATTCTTTATTCACAAAAGGCTTTGGAAATAACTGTGTGGCGTTACTCGTGTATGTGGATGACATAGTCATAACCGGTCCAAATATTTGAGTCATTTAATCATTGAAAGAATTCTTGCATTCCCAATTCAAGCTAAAAGATCTGGGATCTTTGAAATATTTCTTAGTCATTGAGATTACTCGCTCTACCTCAGGCATTGTAATATCTCAGAGACATTATACCTTACAAATTCTTGAAGACACCGTTTACTTGGACTGCAAACCTGTCAATACTCCTATGGATCCTACGGTTACTCTTAGTATACATGAAGGGGACCTTTTGCCTGATGCGTCTCACTACAGAAGATTGCTTGGTTGACTGATATACTTGACAATTTCACGTCCAGATATCACTTATGCTTTCTACAAATTGAGCCAATACTTGTCACAACCTAGGCTACCTCATCTCAAAGCTGTATACCACTTTCATAGGTATTTGAAAAATAATCCTGGTCAAGGCCTGCTCTTTCCAGCATCATCTGCTTCCACTTCAAGAACTAATCAAGCTTCTATCCCAGCTATCAAAATTCAAGCCTTCTCTGATGCAGATTGGGGTTCGTATGTAGATACACGAAATTCCACAACCGGTTTCTGCATTTTCATTGGAGAATCACTGATTTCTTGGAAGCCTAAAAGACAAGCTACAATTTCTTGCCCTTCAGCTGAAGCAAAATATAGAGCGCTTGCTGCCACTATCAGTGAAGTCGTATGGATCACTCAGCTATTAAAGGATTTTCAGGTAGAAGTTTTGTCTCCAGCAGTTTTTTATTGTGACAATCAGACTGCCATATAAATTTCTTCTAATCCTATTTTCCATGAAAGAACTAAACATATAGAAATTGATTTTCACTTCATTAGGGATAAAGTTACAGCCGGTGTTGTGAAGCTACTACCAATTCAGTCTCAACATCAACTAGCCGATGTATTCACTAAGCCTCTTCATGCGTAAGTTCTTATCCCTTTATCATCCAAGATGTTTGTCAAAAATATTTACAGTACATCTTGAGGGAGAGAGTATTAAGTCAGTTATAGTTTGTAATTCTTTGTAATTCGGTTACTTTCAATTTGTAACTATTTCTTGGTAGTTAGTAGTTAGTTTGTTATCCAGCTATCATGAAGCTGTAATTGGCTCTATTTATAACAACTGAACTTGTAACTCAGTTTACGGAAATAATGAAAATCTTCTTTCTCCATTACTTCATTTTTTCTTCATTTTAATACTCAACAGGCTCTACAGCAGTGGCGGTAGTGATTGTTGGTTCTCCATTGCTTCTTCCTCTCTTGTCTACAAGAGAGACAGAGAGATTGAAAAAAGAAAATTTTATTTATGGGGATATCTCCCAATACATAGCTGGCTCTTCTTTACAAGCTAATTTATTACAAAAGTTAGAATAATTGTGAGAATATGTAATTGTTGTAATTTTTCTCTATTATAGCTGAATAAAATCTCAAATTCCCTTGCCAAATTTAAATTCTTATCTTTGTGTTCATTTTGTTGTTGTGATCAATACTTCATATCATGCTGTATAGCCTTATTCCATCCCAAACACTAATTGTCGGAAAATTTACACTAATCAAGGAAAGAAAAAGGATCGTGTTGGGATTCGTGTGACGAAAATTAACAATTATTCAAAATAATATTTTTATCTTATTTGTTGTAGTTAAACCCAATGATTTCTTTTAACCCTTAATTGTTTTATTTTGAGATTACAAGTGGCTAAATACTTTTTATGTTAGGATGATGATGTAATTTACGATTTTTAACATTTCTTTAATTTCAAAATTTCATGTCAATTTAATTTGTTAATTATTTATTGTGCGTTTAATGCTTTAATTGCATGTGCAACGATTGATTGATTATGATTTTAACTTGTGCAATAAATAACATGGATATTGTAAGAAATCACGAGATAATTATAGACTGTGCAATCTATATATAATTCATATAGTTTAAATCATTCATAAGTGTGTAAATTTATATGGAGATATAGTAAATTCGAGTATATGAATAAGATTAGTGTTACTCAAAATATATCACTGGCTAATAGGTTAATTCGATTGTTGGTACCTATGAAAAGGAGTTGAATGAATTGGAATAAGATGAATGTTAAACATCCTAGGTGAAATTGAAAATTCTAATTACCAAATCTCATAATGTTCTCAACCGAATTTAAGTAGATTACTTTTAGTTATTTTAGATTTAATTAGTTACAAAACAAATTTTGAATTGATAATTGGTTACCATTGTAATTTAAACTGAAGCTATGTTAATTTGAAAATTTATAATAAATAGCTCAGTTGGATAAAAATTGGGCTTAAAAAAAATCATTTTACTACTTATTATGATTTATACACTTACGAAATCAATCGAACAATAGTATTTTAGGTCTATAAAATTGCTATAAAACAACTTATTAATTAAATAAATAAGTCACTTCAAATGACACAGACATCATAACCTAAAAGTGAAATGTTTTAAATTGCTTCTCACCTTTAAAGACGTCTTTATTCGAAATTTCCTCTAAATGGCAAGATTTTATAGTCTAGATCAGTTATTGATTGAAGAATACTTTACTCATTAGTATATTTTAAAGAGTAAAGTTTTTTGTACAATGATTGTGGACAATTTTTGTTGACAATTCATGTGTTGTGAAGATCAATTTGGTTTATTTCAAAAATAGTTTTTTAAAATGGATGGTATAAATTTTGTTAACTCATGATTGTCAACAAAAGTTGTCAACCATAGTTGTATATGTTGCAGTTTGCTTTTTCAAATTTTATTTCATGTATAATTCTATGCATACACCTCATGGTGTACACAATGAATTACACCATCCTCACATGAAGGGAGGTTCACGAATATTTTATTGTATGTGAGGTCCCCTCCATGTGAGATGGGTGTAATGCTGTGTATACTCCATTATCTACACATAGTATTGTCCTTGTTTTATTTTTAATTGATCAAGAGACATGATTTTTTTTTTTGGGATTTAATGATTCGATTTACATTAATATTTTTAAGGTGATTGAAGGTTTTACACTTCAAGACATTCCATTTAGAAAACTAATGTAGTAAAAATATTCCAAAATTATTTCTTTGAATATTTTCTTAAAAAGTAAAAATTTCGTGCCCCTCGTGGCTCCAATAAAAAAGAATAATTACATTACCACCACAAATTTTGTTACTTACACCAAGAATTTTAAATATTTTTTTTATTTACTTAAATAGTCTTAACTAAAATTACATAAATGGGTTTTAAAAAAATTAGTATTATTCCACCACAATTATACATGGAATCTTCCTTCTCTACAAAACCAAAGGCCTGAATGACTATGAACGTAGGAGAGACCCTTAAGCAGCATATGATGGAAAATGTTGTTTGAAATCAATTAACGACGTATAGAATGAAGATAGAATCGAGAAGCCAAAGTATTGGACCGTATGGTCGCATGGGCCAACATGCCATGCGACCGTATGACGCATAACAGGGGCTAAAGGCCTCGATCTTTCATGACCTATGCAACTGCATAGAAGGAACATTTAGCTGTTGAGGGCGGTTTTAATTTAAATTTTGGTGGCTTTTCACTTCCTTTTGGCACCATTTCGTGTAACAATGTTTCATGGCTATAAATAAGAGTTTGATGATCATCATAAACAAATTGAAATCATATTGCAGCGTATGAATTATATTAACTTTATTCTTTGGGAAAGAGAATTCATTTCTTCTTCCATAGTCATACATCTCATATGTGTTCTTTAAGTTCGGATAGAAAAATATTTGTGCTTTGGTATTTTTCTACAACAAGGCTTGATTAATCATACAAATTATTTTTCGCGAGACCCTTTAAGCGCCGAAATCATATTCGAGAAGGGCAAATATTATTTGAGGACAGCGAGATTAATTTCATGTTTGAGCCTTCATATTTTGTTTTGATCTCTACTCATTTCATCTTCTCGATATTTTGTTTCTCGATTTTTTTCTCCAAACCCCAGTGGTGAAAATTTTCCAACAATCTCAAACAATATTTCGTGATGAAGGACAAAACCACTTCGGCGATGATCAAGCTAATGGATCAAGATCTTGTTCATGTGGACTATTTGATAGGATAAACTTCACGAGATGGTTAGAATTATAAAAGGACATGAATCTAGATTCTTGTATTCGGATTCGGTAAATTATCATTTCACATTCTTCAAATTCGGTAAGTCGAAATTGTGTTTCGATTTCACGTATAAATGGGATTCACGTTCTTGAAAATTATAATGTGCAAACCATATGCTTGACATTTTGGAGATTTATGCAAGCACATAAATCTGTAAATTTATAATTGGTTTTGTGCACTCATAATTATGGCATATACTATATTTTATGTTCCAAGTAATTTTTTGCCTATTGCATGTGGAATTTCGCTCTTATTGCATTGCCATATTTTAGTGATTCTTCGTCTTGAAGTTTGTGTAAGCATTCTAAATTTGAAAGATTATGATCTGTTCCAAACGGTGTGCATATTTTATATACTGAAAATGTTCATGTTTGAAAAGAGAAAAATAAAATGACTAATTGCCAGATTATTTTCTGTGATTCAACCAAGGTGTTAGTAGAATTTTAAATTTAAATTTCACTCATATCGATGGTATATATGTTGCGTCTGCCGAAAATGTATCACAAAAGTTGACAGTTTAATTTGCCAGTTTATTTGCTGAAATTTTTTAATCTAAAGGCCTGTATTAAAAGTTATGGATTAATATTTCCTTTGGAATAAAGTAAGTCAAAATCATGATAGATTTGCAATTGAATAGACAATTGTGTCGATTTAATTGTATTTGAAATGGTATGAAAACATGCTGCATATACGTACTTACACGTACCTATATTTAGAGATGATGAGCACTATTAATTGATATTCTAGATATGATAACACTCAATTAATTTGATGAAAATAAGTGAGATGATGACAAAATGTGCTTTTTTCATAATTTGGTAATGGAAAATTATGCAAAATATTATGAGATATTCTAGATGAAAGTATGTGATTTTCCTAAGTAAGATTTATTTCATGAATATTACTTCACGTGGAAAGATGGATCTAGATAATCAATAAATTATTGATTCATTTTGAACAAGTGCATGTTTTGGTGATCATCCATATGGTTTAATGGTTAAAGTTTTGGTGTGCATATCATATTATTATGGAAATAATGGTATGTTAGATTTATGTAAAAGAAAGCACTGGAACTTTCATAACCATTCTCTATATTGGAATAAAACAATGGCATGCATGAGATTACACATGAAAAGAATAATTAAGTATTCTCCAAATTGAATTTATTAAAATGCAGCAGATTCGAGATTTGAAATAACGTAAAACTTTGATTGCTATTTGTCTTGGAAGTGCTTGGTGCAGGTTCGGCCATTGCTTGTGGTAGTAGCAACTCATATTGTGATAATGAGATTGCAATATCAATTGTAATATGGAAGGGTTGAGACTTCACAAGACTGTGATATTTCCATAGATGGAATAAATTTATGCTATGGATCTATAAAGGATTGGAACAAGCATTTGATTGTTATTCCTTTTATTACTTTGAAAGTGATTAACTCAACGAAATTAAGTGAAATGATTTATGCAAAATTATAATTGCATGGAAGCATGACAAAATGTGATTTTGTCCAAAAGGTGAATATGTATCTTAAGATTTGACATGGTATAATATTATCTTATGTTTGGAGAAGTAGTAATCTTTGTAAATCAAAATGTTAATCGTTCTTCATTAATTGTTTTGGACTTCAATCGTGGAAACAATTGAGTTAGTTTATGCTTGGAAAAACATTGCTAGTCTATAAGATGACCTTGATCAAATTATATGTGTGATCAAAAAATTAAATACGTTGTTAATTATCAAAGTGATAAGTGAATGAACTATGAAAGAGTTGATGAACTCTAAGTTCGAGTATAATCCCAAATGTGGGGGTTAACATATTGATGAACTCTATGTTCAAATATAACCCGAAATGTGGGGGTTAAAATTAAATGTTTGTGAACTTACATGAAAAGTTCAAAGACTTGTGTATACAACATTTCTAGATTGCATATGCATTCCTAATTAAGGAATTGTGGGGGCAACTTATATTAAAAAGTTACTAATGTTGACCTAATGGTTGACTTCTCGTTTTGATTATCACAAACAAATTGTGTTTAATTCTAACAAATCGGATTTAAGTGTTGATAGTGTTTATCACGAAACTAACAAAGAATGAAGACAGAATAATCAAAATCAAGAACTACGCACATTGACAAACTTTTTAGAGCCTAACGATCAAATTGACTAGCGTGGAAATAGAAATCGAGCCTTTGCATCAAAATCACATTGAAAGAAGGGGTAAAAGACTTTTGCTATAGATGCATTCTTGTACTCAAATGTAAACGCTTTAATATTTTGCATCGATTATAGTTCAAACAATTTTTATGCATGAGACTCTTTCACGACAAACAATACTTGCATAAAAATTATTTTCAAAAGATAAGTATCCCGTTCTTCAAGGTCCTATTGAAAATACTAGTAAAAGTGAAGATACAAATAGAAAAGCTAAAAACATTCATAGTTGGAGAGGTCGTGACAATTCTAGTTACAGTAATGTCGATCATTTATTCGGCATCAAAGACATTCGGAATTTCATCTCTGATGATACTTTTTAGTTAGAGATAGTAATGGAGACAGTTATTCTATCTATATTTACAAATAAGTATCCCGTTCTTCAAAATTATATTTACAAAATACTTATCTATACAATAAATGAGAAAATACTTAAAGTATTTGCTTGATAATTTCATCACGAAGGAGAAAGTCCGGAGGGGCATCGTTCTGCCCATCCAAACGTCCGGATGGGGTTGTTCAGATGTCCGGATGAACCCCCCAACAGTTTTTTCAGTGACCATTTCTCAAAGGCTACTTACCTATCCAGACCCCAAGTGAACGTTTGGATCACTTGTCCGGATTAACATATTTTTTACCTTTTGGTGGCTATAAATACCCACTTTCTACCACAATCATTACAATAATTCTAGAGCATTAAAGTAAAGCATTTATTGATCATTTCTACCGTAGTGTTCAATTCTTAAAAGATCAAATCATTCAAGTTTTGAAAAACTTTTTGAGTGATCAAAAATTTGTAAAAATCATATATCTCAAAAAGGTTTTTCTTATACAACACTTGAGCTATACTTTTTGTGAATTATTGAAGTGTTGTACTTACTTCTCTTTTGATTCTTAATTAAGTTCATATCATTAATGAAGAGAAGGTCTTAATTGTAATTTCATTTTTGTTTTTGGATTGTGGGTCCGTTGAGGTCTCAAAAAGCTCAGAGGTGTATAAGGATCGATGCTTCTTGATTGTAAGTCACCAGAAGCATTGTAAGAAGGTTGGATTGCACCATAAGTCAACCAATATAGTGAAAAAGGCCTTACTCATGACGGAAAGCTTGGTAATGAGGGACGTAAATTATTGCATTGGATCGAACCTCCATATCACATCATTTGACTTCTCTTCCCTTTTAATTATCTTTGCTTTTATTTATTACTTGAGGTTTCATCTTAGTCTTTGCTCTTTTTCACATTTATGAATATTTGCCCCATTAATGTTTGGATAAAAATCCTTTCCGACATCATCCCATTCCGAGGAGTCATAGAAATACCCGGCAGCTCCCCTAGGGGTCCCTTATCTAAGATCCCTGGGGAAGAGGATCAATTTGGCCCTTGCGAACTAATCCATATGCTCCCATTTTTAATAAGATTCCGGCAATTAATTGCTACATCTAAGTGAGTATTAGTTGTATACTTAGAATTAATTTTCTAAAAAATTGCTATAATCAATTCACCTCCCTCTTGGTTAGCTAGTCTTGGACCTTCAAGTAATACCTTCTAATCATAGAAAAATATTTATAAAGAAGAAAATGTAGAAAATCCTTTACAAGGATAAAATACACTAAGCCTAAGTGGATGAAACGGGTGAAAGCCGATCATGGCACTTGCAAAACCAATAGAAATATTTAAAGAATATTTAGAAATTGAAGATCATTGAAATAATTCAATGATGAGAATCGAATATCCATATATGAATCCACTAGTCAAAGTGATTGATTAGTGTAATGATTTGATAGAAATCCTTCAATCATGTTTGGAAATGTATAAAGCTTTAAATAAAGCTAATGAGAAGCATGTAACTTCATAAGAGAATTTCTTGGTAGTAACAAGTTAGATTTATCAAATAAATTGTGGGGGTAACTTATATTAAAAAGTTACTAATACCTTCTAATCACAGAAATTATTAAAGATGGAATAATTTTTGCAGAGAATTTAGCAGATACTTTAAACTAAAACCTCTAAGTAGAGATTTTGAGGCGTCTACTTCGAGTAGGATGGAGTTGAAACTCTTAAAATACAAAGGTCCATCAATGACAACAACCCTACCATCATTACTCAATAGGTAATCCATAGGTTCAAAGGTTTACAACAAATCAATCGATATGTGGATAGTTGCAGTATCATAAAAATCAACGATAATTCTATCCTAATTAATAATGTTGGTTGTTACCGAACTGAAGGTTAAGCTTTAAGCTTTTAAAGATGTTCAGTGCTAAAACACAAGTATCTTTAATAGTAACAAAGATATTGGAAGAACTTTACCTAGACGAACTTCAAGATGGTGTCGCCTCAATATAGAGTTGGAGTTTCTCTCTTAAAATTTTACTAAAAAGGATAGGCGCAAGGCCGTATTATCGCTAAGCGAGTTTGAGGAACTTGAGAAAATGTAATACTTATGTGCGTGTCCTTACCAATGTTATCACTTGGAACAATTGGTTCAAAGCTTCACGCTATCTTTTGATTTTGACTTTACTTTGTTTGGATTACACTATAGTTAGATTCAAATCGAAAGATATTTAATCCTATACGCATAAGTATTGTATACCTTGAATATGAGAGTTTATTGAATTTTGAACAAGTGGGGGATTGATGGAAAATGTTATTCGGAATCAATAAACGACGTATGGAATGAAGACGGAATTAAGAAGTCAAGGTATTGGACCATGCGGTCACAATGTTTCTTGGCTATAAATAGGAGTTTGATGATGATCACATACATATTGAAATCATATTGCAACATATGAATTATATTAATTTCATTCCACAAGAAAGAAAAATCCTCTCTTCTTCCATATTTATACGTTCCCTATGTGTTCTTCAAGTTCGGGTAGAAAAGTATTTCTACTTTTGTTTTTTGCTACAACAAGGCTTGATTAATCTTACAAATAATTTGCCATGAGACCTTTTAAGCACCGAAATCATATTCAAGAGGGGGCAAATATCGTTTGAGGACAACGAGATTAATTTCGTGTTTGAGCCTTCATATTTTGTTTTGAACTCTACTCATTTCATATTCTTGATATTTTGTTTCTCAGCTTCTCCAAACCTCGGTGGTGAAAATTTCCCAACAGAATATAATTGTAACGTGTAACATGATATTCTAAAATTTTTCCTCCATTCTTTTTTATCAGATCGACGAGAGATCCATCGTATGAGCATTCAAGGAGAAGATTCCGGGCTTGTCTATTGTTTTCAATACCTACATCTTCTTTAATGAAGTGCAATAATAATTGTCGGGCTTCATAGCAGTCGCGAAATGGGAAAGATAGAATCAAACTTTGACGTCAAATATAAGGTAACATACATACTTGAATCAAGAATGTAGCCTTTACTCCAGTGGTGTACCATGACTTCGTACAAAATTTCTTAAATGAGAAGACAGAATCCGAAGTAAAATAGAAGAAAAAATAGGGCTTAGGACGAACTTTATTTTATTTTTTAAAATGAAGAAATTGAAGCAAAACAGTAAGGGTGTGTTTAATTACATTTATTCTTTATGAAAAATATCAGTTTTCCACCCAAATTCTTACTTAGACTGTTTAATTGCTATTTTTTTCCATGGAAAATATTTTCCAACTTTTGAAAATATGTCTAATTTTCCTTCTTTTTATGGAAAACATTTTCCTTGGGTGGAGGTGGTTTTTATTTTCCACAAAAGATGAAAAATATTTTCTTTTTTAGGTAATATTTTTCATGCAAATCAAACACACTCTAAGAGAAAGTAGTAGGTGAATGTCCCTAAGAGACTAGTCACAAGTCATAGAGCTCAATTGGAGAGCAAAAATAGTGTTGCAACAAAATGTAGTCGTTTACCTTACTAAAGCAATTTTCTGTAGGTTTCTTTAGGGATGGCAATCTGGCTCCTCAGCTTGAGCCGTCCATGGCTTAGCTTCAAAAAAGCTCAAGCCCGCCCAACTCAAAGCTCAGGAAAATTGAGCCAAGGCTCGAGCCGAGCCCCATTTTAGCGTGCCGGGCAAAGCTCGAGCCGACCCGTGTGGCTCGTCAGCTCAAGCTCATGAGCCTATATTTTAAAAAAATACAAAAAAATAAAATTTAAAAGGCAGCATGCTATTGCCTATTTTAGGCAAATGCTACTGCCTATTTTGGGCAGCAGGTTGTTGTCTTTTTTATTAATTAAAAAAAAAAAAAAAAGAACACCAAAAATCAAGCTTGCCTAGCTCGGCCCTGCTCTGCTCGGAAAGGTTTGAGTCGAAAGTTTGGGTCAAACCTAATTTTTTTGGCCAAACTGGGCTCGGGCTCGGAAAAAAGCTTGATCACTTTATCCGAGTCAAGCCAAATCCTTAAATTTTCAGTTCGACTCGTTGACATCCCTTAATTCTATTTATCTATGTAATTGTGTTCATACTTTTGATGTTTTATAATTAAATATTGAGATGATGAGCACACCATTTTTTTTTAATTATTATTGGAATAGAAGTATAGTTGTAAATTTGTTGTGGTGTATTTATTGAAATATATTTTAATTGTGATGTGATTATAATGTGGTGTAGTAATTAAATTTTGTAGTGGTAATATAATTACCCATTAAAAAACTCTTCTAGGAATATAACGTACACAAAAATTTGAATTTCCAAATAATTTATAGTCCACGAACACTACAAAATTACCTCTGCATAAAATTCAAAATTTCATTCTACTCAGTAAAGGAAACAAAAATTTTAAGTTGAGTTATGGTACAAGTACAAAAAAGTTTGACAGAATTTTTACAAAAGAACACTTGCAATTTTTCATTGATTTCTTACACAATAATTGCATAAAATGCATCATACAAGTGCTGCCAACATTGCACAGGAACAACGCCAAAAAGCACATTCTGTTGCAGTACATGGTATAGGCCATGGAGCTTGGGTTTGCTACAAGCTAAAGCCACGTATTGAGGCGTCCGGCATCCGGTTCATGGCACTTATCTTGGCTGCCGCCGGTTTCAATGAGAAGAAAGTAGAAGAGGTTCTTACTTGTATGAATACACGATGCCGTCGTTGGACTTTTGGCCTTTGTTCCTGCGAATGAAAAAGTTTTTAGTTTTTACCTATCGGACATAGTGGTGGCGGATTGATCGTGGGCATGGAGAAGTACCTGGAGAAGATTGCAATGGCCGTGTTTTAATCATGCCAGACTCAAAAAACAGGCGCTCCTATGTTTTAGAACAGGTAACATTTAAGAACACCCAAAGAATAAAAACGAAAAATTATACTGCCCAGTCTCAAAACTTAACGCATTAAAGAGAAATAAATTCATTTATTTAAAATTTAGTCCTTGTTCAACGTCAATTAAAATTAAATTTTTAGCAGCATTTGATAGTTTAAAATTGGGGAGAGTGTATTAAAATATTAGGCAAATGACAATCAATTAATTCCCATTGCACATCCTGTGACCTACATTTATCCATTTCAAATTTGCTCGACTTGGAAGAATGAATGATCGTTTTAGGTGTAAATGTTAATACTTTAGGGCTAATTCATTGATCGAAATAAAAATTGCTTGATGAGGTGGTAGCCAAAAAGTCAAGAGTCAAATACTAGGCTTTCATCGTAGAACATGTTTAGCTGTACTTAAAAATTTCTTATTGTAAAAAAAAATACAATTACGAACATAACTAAACATAAACTATAGTCATTTAATTTTAAGCATAATATTATTTCACGGGATCATACACGAGGGGATCTTTTGGAGAAGCCAGGGCCATTGTTCATAGAAGATTTGCTCAAGGCAATGAAAAAATTGGATCCGTGCCTCGGGTTTTAATATTGGCGACTGAAGACAAAACAATAACGGCAGACTTCCAACGGTGGATGATCGAAAACAATCTGGTTAAGGAGGTGAAGGAGATAAAAGGTTCAAGTGATATTATGATCATTCATGCCACCATGTTCTTGTTTTGTTGTTTTTGCACAATGACAGATGATTTGGAACAGTATTTTTTGGCAATAAATTTATAGATTTCGAACAATCACGGCTATCGAGTTGGAGTACGGTAGAGACGCACAATGCTACTAATCTTGGACCACTAGAAATCGAGCGTTTAACTCTCTTTTTTTCGTCACCGTCTTGTGAAGACTTTTGAATAGGATCAAGTAATTTCATCTGCTTAAGATATAGTATTTTACACTCGAATTGAGTGCTTGGTTACGGTTGATGGGCTATCTTAATAGTTAGACACTAATAATTCTTTTTCAATATTGTTGGTGTTTCAACCTTAAACCATGAACCTTCTTTCCAAATGACTGAAAATGACTTAAATATAAGATTTCTAAAAACCTTGAATGAGGTTGGACAGCAAGTCCATAAAGTCAAATCGGCCACAGCTCACCGTCATCGACATATATAGGGGCCGTTTGAACCTTATTATTTGTAGATTATAATGCGATGAATAGTGTTTTTTTAAAAAAATGAGTGGTTAAAAAGTTTTTGATTTACGTGTAATATTATTTTATTGAAGATTGTGTGGTTAAAAGTAGGTGAGAGAAAAATTTAATTTAATATAATGAGAAATAATGGAGCTCAAACGGGGGAATAATCTTACCTGGTTTTGCGTACACTCGTTCAATCTTATCTAACCGAAAATGTTCCCTAATGATACCAACATCCCCCAACCACCAAGGGGATGAGTGGCATCTCTGACTTCAAAATCGTATCTCTCACCAACTGGAAGAAAGTAATGATTACCTTAACAGCAGTCAATCATAACCTAAACCATAGGATTACTAACTAGGTGAAATGATACCTGACTCGCCAAACTTAATAATCAATGAAAGCCCTTCAAGGAGGATGATGGCACACTGGGTGGAACAGATTGTTCATGCCGATAAATAGGGCCAATGGTCCTCTACATAAAACCGAGCTAAACAATCTCTACACTACCAAAAAACTTTCAATAAGAATTTCTTTTCCAGCAATTACTCTACTTAACTTTTCAATAAGTTGATCTAAAATTGCCAATTCAATTTCAGTCATCAACAAAAATACAAAAAAAAAACAAAACAAAATCATTTTAAAAAAGTTGAAACTATGGTCAAAGAATGTCGCCAAAATCAAAATGTGTCAAGCTGCCTCATGTCCGAGCACCATAGGTCCAACCTAGTGAATCATAATGGGCTCTGTAGTGGTTGGCAAGCCTTCCAATATTGGGATTGCTGCGTCAAAAAAATTCAACAACTTCCATCGCTAATAGAATAATAATAATTTGGATGAATTTTATTTTATTTATTTATTATTATTATTATTTTTTTTATCTTCTCTTGCATTCTCTTTCTCTTGAATTAATTAGAGTTCTAATTGAATTGGAGTAACTATTTACATGTTTTTGAACGTGTCTATGCTATATTTTTATGGAACATGATTTAAGGAATTATTAGAGAAAAAATATTCTAATTCTAAAATCATTCTAATGTATTTTTTATTTTTATTTTTTCTTTTGTGGGTTGTATAAAGAGTAAAATTGGTGAGCATAGGAAATCTTAAGAGATTGTTGTTACAACGTTTGAATGAGTAACATTTTATAATTTTACAATTTTTTTGAAATAGTCAAAATTTTAACCGTCTATAATTTTTCTTTTTAATTATATTTTTGTGTCTACTATTTCTTCAAACAAAAATCATGGGAGCATATAATGAGAATTGGTCCCAATTCCCGACAAGCACAACCAGTGTTAGGTCATTGATTTTTTTCGAGCAAAAGAAAAAAAAGGTGAGTGTGAAATACACGTGTAAAAATTTGATGAAAAAAAAAAATCAATTTTGGCTGATTACAAGTATTGATATCTTGATTCAGACTGGCCAAGTCAAGGCTTTGTAAGGGAAACTAACCCCTAGTTCCTATATGAACGATGAGAATTGGAAAAAAAATAAAAAATAAAAAATCATCCTTGCAAATATTTATAAATATCTACTACAAAGGAATTTTGGAGAAATTCCTAAATAGTTATATTAAACAAAGAGTCTTTCAAAACTGTTTTACTTAGGAAACTATTTCGTTCGATGGAACGGGTATATTACGAAAGTCACAGACTAAATTAGGGGCTATTAGAGTGAAAATTAATGACGAGGATAAAGAGTTAATACTCATTCGGCTCCTTCCATCTTCTTGTGAACACATCAAACCTATTTTGATGTATGGGAAAGAAACTATGAATTTTGCGAAAGTTACAATTAAATTAATCTAAAATAAAGAAGATTGGATGGAAGTAATATTTCATTTGAAAACTTGTCGCTTATTGTTGAAAAGCTAGAAAAGAATAACTTCATAAAAAAGACTAATTTTTATGAAACTATTGACAATCTAGTCAAGTGAGAAAGAATTGTTCGAAAGATGGAGTAGACTTATTAACTGCTCTTAGTCAGATAATGTGTATCTCTTTATCTGAGACGATGAAAAAGTTGTATGAGTAAGATATTTATATCCTTATGAAATGTTGCTCGTTTTCATTATAGATTATGTGTTAATGCTATCGGATCCACATGCTTGCATATGGGCATGGGCTTGACATTGATTCACGGTATGTGGTGGAATTGATATAGATGGTTGATGAACTTCAAGAAAGTCAAGTAAGAGGTTGCACCATATTTTTCAACAAACGTATTTGAAATGAACCATGAAATTCCAAGAATTTGATAATTCTATTTGATTATATTCATATGACAGAGTACATTAATTCTCTAATTTGAGAATTAAGACCATCAAAATTTGTCAAAGCTTTCCAATTTTTTTCCAAGTATTGTGATCGAAGCTGCAAAAGAGATAATAGAGTTTTTGGCTTTTTTCGAAACTGTGGGGATTGTAGGAATTGTTGTCTCAAAATTTCTAATTTAAGAGGACTTCAATTGCAAATAGGACATATATAATATGTATGAAGAATTATGATCTTCTCAGCATATTCGTTCCTATTGAATTAATTATCGTTCTAATGGAATTGGAAAAGGAAAGAGATCGGTAGTAATCCTTGATTCAGTTGATTTGGAACAATTCTTTGGTCCTATACACAATCAAGGATTTATTATACAAAGTCGATAACTTTCTCTTTTATGGTACGTGATTTGAGTGATTTTTAGAGGTAAATTTGTAAGCCTAATAGTATCTTGATTTTCATGTTGTTTTTATTATAAAACGTAGAAATAGGTAGGTGTGATAAAGTTTAGGCTATTAATTTTCCCATAGTACTTGGAGAGAAATTTGGGTGGATGAAATTCTATATAATTGCATAAATTTCCTCGTTAATTTGTACATTACATTCATACAATTTTGAGGCTCCAATGAAGAGGCATTTCCTACTGCACGAGCCTATATTCGTATTTGGACGAGTAACTTTAAAGACATCCTACTTTAGTCCAAAAAAAACTTAAAAATACATCATTTTATAATTTTTTTTAAAATACCCATTTTTCATTAAAAAAAACACACACAATTTTTTACATATATTTTCATTTTATAGTTTTTAAATATACCTCCTTTTCATTTAAAATCATTATTTCAATTTTTCATTAGAACCAACATTACATTTTTATGAATTAAATGTTGGTAACATGTGTATTACCATGCCACTTTTAAATTAACATTAAAATATTTTAGTTTTTTTTTTAATTTAAAATAGTATTTTAGGATAACATATAAATTACTGTATATTATTTTTATTAAAAAATAAATATTTTATATAGATATTACTTTTATGAACATAAACACTAATTTCTATTATTATCTTACCAACATAGGTAACAAATTACCCTTAAGAAACTACTCCACATCCCCCTGAGCAATACCTCCATCACGAAGTCTAAAACCACTAGACACCATCGTGGGCCACCATAAAACATGAGTAACGCATTATACTACTCGTGTGAAACCACTATTTGTCACCATGACCACTAAAAAACACAATTCACATACATGTTATCCGTCTTAAACAAATTCACACCACTTCTTACCAACATCATCAACACAAAATATGAGCAATACATTATGTTACCGATATAAAACCACTCTACAACACTTTCTACCATTACTCCCACTTTAAAACAGGAGTAACACATTATGTTATTTGTCTGAAACCATTACACAACTGTCTATAGCTGCCACCACCTCCACACCACCACCACCACCACCACCAACAAACATGAATAACATTTCATCCCCTTGTTGACGACTTTTAGAATGACTTTTTTTTTTTTTTTTTTGGATAAATAAAATGAGTTTTGGATTGATGAATTTTTGAAGAATGTGCTATTAGAAAGTAAGAAAATGTTTTAAATTTATAGGTAAAATATTTTATTGTAATAATATATGATTACAAATGAGTATGAATTTTTTTTTCTAATTATTATTCTAATGGTTATCAATCAGGGGCTATATTACTTGTCTGAATCACTCTATACCCCTATATTGCGACCACCACCACTCTAATTTGAAGCCAATCATCCCCCTTCAAATAAAGAGCACCTATCATTTCTATCTCCAAATCCTATCTCAATCAGACAAGTGCAACACCATCACCACAAACATGTTACCACTTTCATGTCTATATCCAAATCAATTTTTAGACCTAACATAGATCTAAACGAATAAAAAAATATGAGTGCATCAACTCAGACACCCTCCAAAGTGGTTGTATGACACAGCTTATGGGATTTCATGTGCTTTCACATGGCTTATCCTTCTTGGACAATCCCTTGTCCAAGAAGCAGGGCTCCTTTCACATAGAACTTAAGTGTATTCCACATCATGTTTATCACATCCAGGCTCAATTGAAAAGTTGGAGATGCAACACTAGGCTAATTTTGAGCCATGTATAGGTTGTGTCATGAAGTCTAGTAAAGAGTTTGTCATTCTCTTCAGCCAAAAAAAAAAAAAAGAAAGAAAGAAAGAAAGAAAGAAAGAAAAAAAAAAAAAAAAAAGAAAAGAAAAGAAAGAAAGAAATGTTTTCTTGCCAATATTCACCTTGTTTGTCATTGTGATTTGTTGCTTATTTTTACAATTAGATAAACAAAGATTAAAAAATACAAATACAATTTTTTCACTTTTGATCATAAGATGGTAAAGACATCTTCCACGTAAAAATGTAATTAATGTCAAGACTAACATTTAAATCATTGAAAGGTGACATAAAATCATTATGCTCGTCAGCAAGGCGAGTTTCATATTTTTTCGCTTCTTCAAATTGCTTTATATATCATTTTGTAAAATTGAGGTTCTCGTAAACATGACTTGTTCAACTTTGAGTTATTGCGAAATTAAGTTAACAACAGTAGATTTATATAATTTAAAATTTATATTGATTTCTTTAGTTAATAGTTAGGTCAATGAAAACAATAACTCTATATTAAACCTATGTGTTAACTAATGTTAGTTTTAACTTAAATGATAGGTACTCAATTCTCTGGGAGCAGACACATTAAACGATCATGAATTGCGTATCTTCAATCTTCAAACAACCTCAAAACATATGCTACATAATTATTTGAAATTGAGTTTCTCTCTGCCTTAACAAAATAGCATGATGAATACTTTGATGGACATACGTATTGGTTTATATGTAAAGAAACGACCAATTATCCATGCCAAATCTTTAATGCTAGAACTCCAAAATCAGGAAAATTAAGCCCCTGTTTGATGAGCTCTTTTCATAATTCTTTTTTTCACATACTTACTTTCAATCACATATTTACACAACAAAATATTCTGCATGTAAACTCAATATTATTTCTATTTTTTAATCATATATTCTCCTAAAACTCACTATTCAAAACATTGTTTTTCACAAATAATGGTCATCGAATAGGTGCTAAATTGAATCCTATGAACTTATTTACAAATTGGAAACAATATATTGTGTTGAATTTCCTCTAGTTCTTATGTTGAATTCTATATAGGATTTGAAGGATTAATAATAAGGTATTCTGAACATAATGTGCTTACTTGGAAAGTATTATACAATTTGTATGTGTGTATATATATTGTTTTGGGTCTTCTGATTTTTAATTTAATTATTGAAACTCGCCATAAACTTATCGATCAACTATTTGATGCAACATGTCATTGTTGGTTAATAATAAATTAAATATCGGTGCCCAGCCTTTGCTTGAGTAAGATTACTAATATCTTTTTAGGAATTTTTATGATAAACAATGGAGTTTACAAAATTTGTGTCTACTAATTAATAGAAGTAATTTTTAATTTCCCGAAAATATTTTCAGATTGAGACATGATATATTATTTCTAAGAGAACATTTATTGGTATGATAATAAGTTATAATCATCACAATCCCTCTAAAACTGCGATTTATCTGAAATTTTTAATGGTATTCTTGTTCTTCGAAGACTTTATTATTTTGCTTGATATACCTTTTTAAGGGCTTGATTAATCCTCTAAACTATTTGCTGGTTATTTTCACAATCAATATTTAAATCTCGGGGGAGCAAACATCATTTTATGACAATATTTAACAATTTTGCTCCAGCCTTGTTTAGTGTAATAATTTTCTTTTCTCAAGTCAAGTTTTATCTTTATTCTTCTTATTTCCAACAAAAAGTTATATAAACTTTAAACATTGAGAGTTAAATGTTGAGGACTACTGTTGCTACCTTGCTATTCATGAGGAAAATGTTCTCATCATATCAAAGCAAAATTTTATAAAATAATTATTATTGATCCAATGGTAGCAACAAATGCTTATTCGTGTGGAAAATGGTCTTGTCACACCAAACAGTAAATCCCATATAGTGGTTTGAAGATTAGGTGAAATAAATGTTGGAAATATATTTTTTAGTTTTCATCAACTTTTGAAATATTCAAGTGGATCTTGTTAGGTAGTTGGAATAATATTTGCACGGATTTTATTCCAAAAATAGATGCTCATAGGTTCTCATTTCTATAATTCATTTTTTTTTTAAATTTATTTTCAATCACACGTTTAATGGGATATACAATTTTTATTAATTTTTCAATTACACATTTGTCAAAATTTACTGAAAATTTGATTTTTAGTTAAATCGCATAGGGACGTATTTTCCCAATTACGCGTGTAACTCGAATCTCAATTAAATTGCAATAGTTGGTATACCAATTCTTTCTTTGTGTCCTCTCAATACAAATTTTGGACTAAAAAAACTTGGAAACTATAGTTGGATTTGAAATTAGCGGCCCCACGTTGAAAAATGAAAGACCAAGTGACCTATTCTTTTACCCAAAGTATGGAATTTGAACTTTAGACACACCGAGAGGTATCAATAGATCCTATAAGGTTCGGTCCGTAATATATATGAGCGTTGCTGGCTTTAGGATGAGCCCGGTAGTGGGGGCATATATGTTTTATTTTCATTTTTTCAACTATACTTTTATCAAAATCTGTATTTTCATACACAAAAAATTAGATTATTATAAATGGAACAATTTTAGCCCCCATCTCGTGTAGCGTTTTTCGCAAATTATGCTACACAAATAGACTAAAAATTAGGGGAGTTGTATGTAAGTATTATGCACTAGGTCCAATCAACTTTGAATATAAATACTTTTGATATATAATTAATGCAATTTAATGGCAGATCTATTATTTAATTAATAGACAATTAAATAAATAATAGAGTCCGTAGATTCAAATTTCCGTAATTTGTTAATCACAAGAAGTTGTGATTGTGATATACAAATTACATCCGATTGAATCTTAAATCGTCCGTGGTCGTAAGTAATAACGAGATACGGATATCGTTATTACGGTTAGACCATCACGTGTGGTACTTCTTACTTGTGAAGTAAGTAGTTGATCTCACAAGTTAAAGCGTGGCGACACTTAAATGAACACGTTGATGTTTTGTTATAAAACAAATTATTGGAGACCCGCCGAGAGATTCTACATGGATAACTATCTAAGTCTCAGTGGTTAATCTCTAACGTTCGGTAGTAGAATTGATCCTTTGATTTGAGGTCATCATGGTACCTTATATGAGGATAGTCACACTTTGGCGGTGTTGGATGTTACTCTGAAAAGGGCCGCTAATACGATATCGTTCAGGTACGTCAAGAATCGTATAAAGGTTGTGATTAATCAATAAAGGATTCATCACTTTTAGATAGTAGGAGATTATGATCTGCGTTTCATTTAATTAAGTCGATGATGAAATCCTTGGCCAAGGTGTACTCATAAGTCGAAAATGAGTTTTCGACTTATATTGACTTAATAGTGGAGTGAAAGATATGATCGATAATCTAGATTGACACACTTCCATATCTAGTAATTGATCGGATCATATTGACCAAGGGATTATAGTTTCGCGGTAAACGAACTAGTTTGGTTTTGTCATACCACGTGACATTTCTCGTCACATGTATTGCCCTGACACATTGCTAGATGTCAATTTGGGACGGCGAGTGTGAATTGACAATAAATTAAAAGGGTGTTTTAATTTATCAATTTTGATAAGATCAAAATAATATTTCACGTCGTTAGGTATCGTGATCGGGAACCTGATGGGTCACATACAAAAGAGAATTGAAAGATTGCAATTTGTCAATTTATTAATTTAACAATCGTTGGATAAATTAATTAATTGGATTTGTTATTTATATTCCCGAATTAATTAATTGGATTAATTAATTCACGGACCGGGTTTAATTAAATGGATTAATTAAACATTGAACCGGACCGAGCCCGTTTGAGTTTATATAAATACATGGCTAGGGTTTGAGGTCCATATGATTTTCATTATTCTTGCTGGCATAAGAGGAAAAACTCTAGCAGTTGCAATCTATTCTTTGTGTGGATTTCATTGGAGGCTGAACAATTGGACAGCTGTGGGAGGCAGATTCAAGATTGTTGAAACGAAAAGAAAAGCAAAAGGTTTGCAAAATTCTTCAAAAGTACAATCTTTATCACGATTTATATCTAAACACAAAGGGATCCTTGGTAGGAATCGAAATAATTTTAATTTTTCGCTATGCATGTATAAGTAGATTCCAACAGTGATATCAGAGCATCCTTTGTGTTTGTTAGAAATTAACTTGCGTGATTGTGAAATCAAAAGTTGATTGTTATTCTTTTTCATGTTTCTAGCAAGTGAAGAAAATCTGATTTTCTTGATTTTTGAGATCTGGTTTTGAAAATATATAAAACAAAAAAAATAATAAATTGAAAACCTGATTGGGCCAGTTTTGGGTGGGTCAACGGTAGGTGGCACAACCATAGAGATTGCAGCTCGCTGCCATGCACACGGTAGCGAGCAACAATAGCGCTGGATGTCGCTGTAGAGACAAGAAGGGACTATAGCGATCGTCGCCACAATCATTGGCAACGGCGAGGTTGACTGCGGGGATCGTCGCCATTGCCGATTCTCCCAACGCTGCTGCAATTGTTTTTATTGCAGCAGCGAGGTGACGTTGCTGTTGGATAAGTGGCGTCTTCTGCTACAGGAGCCGAGAGGCGGCGCCGGTCGTCGCCCCGACATCAATGGTTACAACGTCGTCCCTAATTGCAAATTCTTTAGTGTTTCACTTGGTTGAATTGTAAACGAATTTCAGAGATTTGGGACGAGGGCCTGTGATGCAAATTTTGAATTTGCAGGCCCGTGGTTGTAAATTATCTAGTAAGAGGGGTCATTTTGCAATTTTATCATTGAGGGCTGCTGTGCAATTTTCAAATTTAGGGGGCCCTCCTGTTAATTTTAAATTTGAGTCAAATTGAGGTTTTCAAAAGGTGTTTTGGATTTAGATATTAAAATGGATTTAGATTTGAATTTCAAATGGATTTGTCCTATAATTTTAAATTTGACCCAAATTAAAATTTTATTTAAATTTGACGATTTTTTATTTTCGCTAAAATATGATTTTAACTTAAATATTAAACTTTGACCCCAAATTGAATTTTAATTTATTTAGGAGTTTTATCCTAAATTGAAATTTTAATTCAATTGAAATTAGAGTTAGACTCTAATTTAATACTTAATTAAATTTTGATTTTAATTCATTATTCACCCGAATATATTTTTGAAATTAGAATTAGATTCTAATATGAGATTTAATTAAAATTTGTTTTTAATTAAACAGTGTTGCCCTAAAATTTTATTTAAGATTAGAGTTAGACTCTAATTTATATTTAATTAAAATCAAATTTTAATTAAACATATTCGCCCTAAAATCTTGAAATTAGAGTTAGACTCTAATTTTGTTATTTAATTAAAATTTGATTTTAATTAAATTTAACTGCCTTAAATTTTGAAGTTAGAGTTTGACTCTAATTTGATATTTAATTAAAATTTGATTTTAATTAAATTATCCCGCCCTCTAATTGTTGAATTAGAGTTAGAATCTAATTCGGTATTTAATTAAAATTTGATTTTAATTAAACATGCCCGCTAATTAAATAATTGATTAATATGATTAATTAATTATTTAATTGTTCTGATCCATAAGTCTAAAAGAGTTTAGACGATCTTAATTGCTAGAAACTTGAAAAATGTTAGAATATAATATTAGATATTATATATACATACATTTATGTGATGAATGTATTATTAGTGGATGATTATGGACTCGACCATATGGATGTGTTGAATGGTTAAATTTGTTCTTGTCGTTTATTGAGCTTGCGAGCTCTTAATTGTTTTGGGCCTTCGAGCCCGTTATTATTGTTATTATTTTGGGCCTGTGAGCTATTGATCATTTTGGACCTACGAGTCTGTTATTATTATTGTTGCTATGGGTCTACGAGTCCAATTTCATTTAGGCCTGCGTGCCAACTAGTATAGGATATAAGTTGTAATTGGACTAATTGAAAAAATAAGAAGAGGAAGAGACCAAAGAGATGGCGCATTGATGCTAATCAGTGTAATAATCCCTAGGAATTGATCAACTAGTCTTCCTTATGGCTCGGGAAGATTAGATAGTAAAGTTCATAATCGTCCACATTATTATATTATATATATATATATTTATTTATTTATTTATTTGCATGGTAAATGTATAATAAAATATATATATTATTGTTACGATGAGACATTTCAATGCAAAATCCCTCCATGAAATATTAAGTCACATTTATAATCGTCTTCCATCATTATAGTGAAAAATCAGAGTCTCAAATCATCTCAGTTTGTTGAGTACACTCAAGGCTCGTCCATTAGGGATATGTTTGACACTATGAAATATTTGATATTTCTGAATGACGGGTTTGACTTAACTAAAATTTATCTTTTGTTGAGTACACTCAAGGAGATAAATTTTAGAGGTATGTTAAACTAACACATAAGATGTGTGAAAACAAAGAGTTGTCAGTTTAATGATTTGGGAGTTGTATAGATATACAATTGATAATAGTATCTACCCAAATGTTATATTCAGGCTTGTTGAGTATACTCAAGTCTTAATATAATATATGGGATCCCAACCCACTGAGAGTCAAGTATGGACTCCATAAATTTATGTAAAAGGGTCATAAATTTTGTTTAAATAGTGGGAGTATAACTAATTTAATAAAAGTCTATATTAAATTAATTGATGCATTTTGTATATTATTCTCTTTCTATTCGTCATTTATATTTATTGAATCGTGAGTAACCATGTGTATCTGAGAGGCATAATTGATGCCAACAACCAAATTAAATCTTCTTGATTGGCACTGCAATTTGAGAATTGTTCTCAGGTATGAGAAAGTTGGTTTTCCTTAAGTAGCCATTTTCCAGTAACACCTGATGATGACTCAACTAAGGAAAATGTGGCTACTATAATAAAGACAGTGATGAGATAGTATTGCACGCATGTGATGCTTGCAACTATGTCACTAAGTTACAAAAGCGACTTGAGAGTATGGGTGTTAACATATAATTTTTCATTACAAAGGGTTGTATGGTAATAATCGTGTGTGGAAGGATATGAGACTTCCGAACAACTATATCAGTGCAAAATGATAGAGTAATCTTCAATCAATACTTAGACACTGAAGATGATTGACATTGAGAAATGTCTCAATTGAGTTCAATCATAAACCATGAACAAAGTAGTGACTTGGTTCTGCAATCTCTGTCAGAGAAAGCTATTCATAACTAATTATGAATTTAACGTGAATAAGTTTGAATGCACAATTATTGAGTTGCTTAACATGTTTAAGACTATAAAGCCCAACATCAAAATTAGTAGTGGGTAAGTCATTGATTCCTCTAAAGATATTAAGAGGAAGTCTAAAGGGGTTTTGTGAAAGCGTCTAATATGGTTAAGACCATCAAAGGGAAGGACAATACCAAATCTAATGACCTTTGGTTTCATTATAGAATGAAAGGTCAATTGGAAGGAATATTGCATGACTTACATCTACTTCACGAGTTTCTTAAATATTTGATACCAGATGTCAATCTCATATTTATACAAATATGGAGAAACTAAAAAGAAGTAGACCACTGTGAAAGGGAGAAGTTGACATACACGTTGGAGATGAGCAAAGGTTGCGGTATTGCCTGTATGAATATACATCTTGCCATTGCCTTTTGATTTAGTATTAGAATTAAAGAAACGTCGCTTTATACCAACCATAGCTGGAACATTAAAATGAATTTCATGTTCCGACATGAACTATTTTAATGTTAAGGATAATAGTTGTTCTTGTTTATTTTGATAAAGATCCTAATGGCTATGGTAAATTACAAAACGATATTTATATTCTTTAATACTAAGGATTCTATAATGAGTATAAAAATTAAAAGGCATAAATGCGATAATCTAATTATTACCAAAATCTGGCATTATAGACTTTGTCATTTAAATGAAATGTAATTCCAAAATTACATAAAGATGTATACTTGTGATTAATTGATTTTAACAAGTACAAATTATGCATGTCTGGCACGGTGACCAAATCTTCTTTTACTTGAAAAGAAGAAAGGTCAGCATAATTACTGGTCTAATGCATAGTGATGCATATGGATTCATGTCAATCAATGTGAAGTAATGTTTCTCTTATTTCATCAATGATCATGGATACTTGATGAAAACTCAAAAATGAAACTTTTGAAAAGTTCAAGGGATTCAAACTAAAAGTAGAGAAACAAATAGGTAAAGATACCCTCACATTAAGATACGATCAAGTGAGAGTATTTTAAAGATAAAATCTAAATTATCTAAGAGAAAATGAGATTCTCTTGCAGTGGACTCCTCCACATACACTGCAGCATAGTGGTATATCTAAAAAGGGGAATCATTAACTATTAGATATAATGCGATTAACAACAAGTCATGCAAATCTCCCAAAATTGTTTTGGGGTCATGCATTGATTGCAGTGTGCAATACAATAAATCATATTCCATCTAAATTGGTTAACAGAACTCTATACGCGTTATGGAAAGACAATAGTCTTAATTTATCTTATATGAAAGTTTGAGACCATGACGCTTATTTGAAGCGCCTTGAATCGGATAAGTTTGATGCTAAATCCGATAAATACATATTTGTAGGATATTCAAAGGAGACATTTGAATATAAATTCTATTATTATGAAGAAAGTCTTCGTCTCACGACATATCGTTTTCTTAGAGAAAATGTTTACTCTAAGAGAGGACAGTGGGAGTAAAATAGAATTTGAAAGAGTTCAGAAGTCCAAAGATATAGTTAACCAAGTAGATAAATCCGAATTTGATCTCATATCTGATATGGGACATACTTTGGATCAGGAAGTAAAGACTCCTGAGGACATGACAGCTCTATGTGAATCTAGTAGGATCATTCGACCTTTAAGAAGGTGCGAATCCATGATCATTAATCAGGTATTAGTGATCCAGGATAATGAACCTGCTAGTTGCAACAAAATAAAGTCAAGTGTTAACTTAAAAGAGACAGCAAGAGGGCCACGATACTCGAGATGAACTCGACATATGTGAACAAGGTTTGGACCTTGGTCGAGCCTCCTGATGGAATAAAAACCCATAAGGTTTTGTAAATAGTTTACAAGGGAAGGGTCAATGTGGATGTGAATATCCATATATAAAAAGCAAGGCTAGAAACAAAGGTTAAGAGTTAACCTTGGTGAAACCTTTCTCTTGTGGCCTTGCTGAAGTTCATTCGGGTTTTATTTGCAATAGTTGCATATTGTAACTAAAGGTTAAGATAAGTCTCTATGGAGCTGAAATCTTCGATTTGATGAAAAAGGTAAAAGTGTTTGATTTTATCAAATTTGAAGACGAATTGTGTGTTTATAAGAAGCTAGTGGGAGCATTGTCGTATTCATAATATTATAGTGAACGACATCCCTATGTTTCAATCGTTGAAATAATGGTCGTTAAAGGAAGCAACTTGATCTATAGAGGTAGATCTAAAAAATTGCTTAACTCATCCCAATTTACATAGATGAAATCTTGAGAAGATTTCATATGGAGAAACTGGTTTACTCTTAAGCGATATGTTGGAAAGGTTCCAAACATGAAGCAACCGTTGATTCAATAGTAGAAACCTAATATATGATTACTTCAGAAGTAGCAACGAGTTGCAATCTGGATCATGATGTTCATAAATGAATTTGGAGTAGTTCCTGATATTGTTGATCACATACCATTGGATTGTGATAACAATAGAGCCATTGCGAAAGTAAAGGAACTAAGGTCTCATCAATGATCAAAACATGTATTAAAGCGGTATAATCTCATCAGAGAGATAATACATAAAAATGACATAAAGAGAAAAACAAATTCCCACATTTAATAATATTGCAGATCCACTGACAAAGAGTTGTCGTAGCATAAACATGATCGTTATGTAGACTTGTGATATTGCATACGTAAGTTATTGGATCTAGTGCAAGTGAGAGTTTGTAAGTATTATGCCTTAGGTCCAATCAATTTTAAACATAAATACTTTTGATATATAATTAATGCAATTTAATAGCAGATCTATTATTTAATTAATAGACAATTAAATAAATAATAG
>NW_019237393.1:204458-205686 GCF_002742605.1 Olea europaea var. sylvestris | reverse complement strand
GGCTTCCTTCTGTTTTATATGGATGTGAATCAAAATTCCTCAAGAAGAAAACTCCATTTGTGTATATAAGATTATGTATATCTTCTATGGATCAAAAGGAGACCCACTTCCCACTCCCCAGATTTTCGTAAATTATGAAAACATTTGTGATAATTGACAGGAAGCTTGCTTGAGCCCATAGATGAATTTCTTTAATTTGCAAACCATATTATTCGGGTCTCCAGACACAAAGTTTTCTGGTTGGACTATATAGATCATCTCATCAATGTTGCCATTGAGAAACGCCGTCTTAACATCTATCTGATGTAACTCAAGGTCAAAATGCGCAACAAGTACCATAATTATCCTAAAAGAGTCTTTCGTTGAAATTGGAGAGAAAGTCTCTTTGAAGTCGATGCCTTCCTTTTGGGTAAAGCCTTTAGCCACAAGACGAGCCTTAAATCTTTCCACATTACCTTTCGAATCCCTTTTGGTTTTAAAAATCCATTTGCAACCGATGGGCTTCACACCTTCTGGTAACGGGACAAGATCCCAAACCTTATTATCCTGCATAGACTTATACTCCTCAATCATGACATCAATCCACTTTTGAGAGTTTGAACCCTGCATGGCCTGATGGAAATTGATTGGATCATCTTCCATCATTCCATTATTTTCCTTATGTTCTCGGAGAAATACTATAAAATCATCCGGAATAACATTTTTCCTTTCTCTCGTGGATCTTCTTAATGGCATTGGTTCTTGAGCTTGTTGAGTTTGCACTTCTGGAATAATTACCTCATTTTGGATGGGAAGTTCTTCAACATTGTCTTGTTGAGATTTTGGATATACTTCTTGATCAATGACAGGTATAGAAACCTGTACATTGTTAAAAGTAATAGTAGGAATCGAGACTGATCCTCCCTCAACTTCTTTCTCAAAGACAATGTCTCTAACCTTATTTCTCCCCCCAAACTCAATATACTCAAAAAATGTTGCAGTTTTCGTTTCAAAAATTGACTTATGCGTGGGATCATAAAATTTGTAGCCCCTAGATCGCTCAGAATAGCCAATAAAGTAGTTGCTTACTGTTTTGGAGTCCAATTTCTTTTCATGTGGCCTATAAGGCCTAGCCTCAGCTGGATATCCCCAAATGTGAAAATACTTTAGACTAGGCTTTCTGCCTGTCCAAAGCTCATAAGGTGTTTTAGCAGCAGCCTTAGTTGGTACTCTATTCAGAATATAAGCT